>NC_043755.1:34654643-34707143 GCF_902148845.1 Salarias fasciatus | reverse complement strand
CCAGAACCAGAACCAGAGAGGTGGACAGAACCAGGACCAGAGAGGACGGCGCCTGTCTCTCTTCAGGAACAAAACCCAGAGTGGACGTTTGTTTCTTGCTTTATTTGGAATCTACAATCTGAAACAACAATAACAGAGTCCCGGAGAGTCCAGCAGAGTCCAGGAGAACCCTGGAGGGTCATGGAGAGTCCTGGAGAACCCTGCAGTGTCTCGTCACAGGCTGGAGGGGGACCAGTTGGTCCTGCTGGTCTCCTTCGGGTTCCCTCACTTCTCTCCCCACAGGAGACCAGACCCCCTCAGGACTGAGACCAGGTGCTCCCCCTCCTACGACTCCCCCCTCAGGACGGAGACTAGGTCCCCGCTGTCCTCCAGCTCCTTGACGATGTCCAGCCCCCCCACCAGCTCCCCCTTGACGTAGAGCTGGGGGTAGGTGGGCCAGTTGGAGAAGGTCTTGAGGCCCTGGCGGACCTCCTCGTCGGACAGGATGTCGAAGGTGTCGTAGTCCACCCCGGTCCGGTTGAGCAGGTCCAGGATCTGCCTGCTGAAGCCGCAGCGGGCCCCCCCCTCCCTGCTGCCCTTCATGAAGAGCATGACGTGGCTGCGGGCCACCAGGGTCTTGAGCCGTTGCTCCAGGGTCTGGGTCTGGTCCTGGTCCTGGGTCTGGCTGCAGGTGGACTCCAGCTCCCCGGACTGGGCCAGCTCCTTGACGATGTCCAGCCCCCCCACCAGCTCCCCGTTGACGTACAGCTGGGGGTAGGTGGGCCAGTTGGAGAAGGTCTTGAGGCCCTGGCGGACCTCGTCGTCGGACAGGATGTCAAAGCTGCTGAACCGGATGTTGCTCTCCCGCAGCAGCGCCACCATCTGGCGGCTGAAGCCGCAGCGCGGCTCCTGCGGGGCCCCCTTCATGAAGAGCATGACGGGCGCGGCGCGGATCAGCTTCTTCAGCCGCTGCTCCAGGTCCGGGGCGGGGGCCGCGGGGGCTCCGGGGGCCCCGGGGGGGGCCTCCCCGCCGCTCTCCGCCAGCCGCCGCAGCTTCTTGGTGAGCTCCGGGGCGTGCGCCCCGTCCAGCCGGTCCACCGGCCGCCCGGCCCGGAAGAAGACGAAGGTGGGCACGGAGGAGACCTGGTAGCGCTCCGACACCTCGGGCAGCGCCTCGGCCTCCAGCCGCAGGAAGGCGGCCTGCGGCGTCTCGCGCGCCAGCTCCGCCAGCACCTCGTTCATGTGTCCGCACTGCGGCGCCCAGGCGGCCTGGAAGTGGACCACGGCCAGCCGGTTCCCCGCGGCGCTCAGAAACTCCTCGAACTGCTGCCCGGTGGAAGCCTCCGCGAGCAGCGCCATGTTCCCAGACTGGCTCTTCTTCCTGCGGCCGCGGCTTCTTCTGAGGGACCGCGTCACCAGCCGGCGCTGACGTCACAGTGCCGCCTGCGGCCGGAGGGGGAACTGCAGCATCGAGGAAGTCAAAAATACAGGAAACGCGTTTATTAATCCCAGAGGGAAAAAAGTCTTTACAGTCATACTCCGCATAGAATAGAAAGTCAAAGAAAAAAAAACATATATATTTTTCGTGTACCTCATGACCCTTTTCCATAGGTCTACTCCATGAATAAAAGAAAGAAGCAAAAACAGAACTCATCAGTGCTGTTGAACCAGGCGCCAACCTCGTCTCATAAATCATGAAGATAATGCGGAAGTGCAAAAAAGCTGTAATTCCGGAGAGATTCCAGCAGGGGGCGATGATGCTGGTTTCAAAAAGAGCCCCGGTCCTATTGGAACCCATTAAAAAATGCCGATTTTCAGAGTGCAAATAAACATATAAAGCGCCCGGTTTCAGAACATATTTTGGTCTCTGTCACTAGTTTCTAGAACCTGCTGCTTCACCAGACTCTGATTTTCACATAAATCATCTGTTGATTTTATATTACGAGTTAAAGTTTTGCATAAGTCGCCCTATCACAGCGCCTCCTCTGTCCACGTGATGCGGTCACGTGATGGGCTGGACCAATCACATTTACATCTGGTTTCAAATATTCAACGTGGAGACGTCCTGCTGGACTCGCTGAAGTCTTCAGAACGGCGGTTGAGAACTCTATGGGTGACGTCACGAAAGGTCTGTCCATTTATTTACTGTCTATGTGTTGTACAAGATGCCGACAAGCCATGAAAAAATGATCTTGGTAACTTTCTACATGTTTGCAGGATTTGTGTTGCTCTCCAGCCTCCACCTACCCAGATTACTGCTGAGATGTGTAATCTCAGCACAGCGCTGCACCTCCTCTTCACTCTTACTGCCTTTCTTTCTGGATAATGATTGAGGTAATCTTTTCAAATGATTTCAAACCTATTTCAGCACTTTAAACACTTTATTATTATGATTATGATTATGATTATGATTATGATTATTATTAAACCCCAAAGGTTATCTGTCACCTGTCCATCAATCCTTCCAAAACAGACTCCTATGCACAATTGTAAATAATACACAATCTATAAACGTATTTCAGTGAATATCAAGTACACAAAAAGTACAAGTACACCTATCAAGACACATTCATAGAAACTCTCGTTTTTCTGGTTTATCCGGTCTGAGAAGGGGAAGAAGTGAAGCAGCTCCAGCCTGCAGTTCACCTTCCGGCCACCAGGGGCCTTAATGAAGTGGAGCAGCCCCCGGCCCCGTCTGCAGTTCACCCTCCGGCCACTAGGGGCGCTGATGAGTGTTACGCAGAGTGTGAACGCCTTCAGAAGGGGAGCAGCGGAAGAAAGCTTCTGGTAAATACCAGAAGATCCAGAGAAGAGATTACAGATTATCTGAGCAAAACAAACCACTGCGCCCTGGATCCTCCTGGAGGAAGGACGCCTCTCTAAGGTAAACTCACAGCCGCACGAGGCGCCTGGATGTGCTGAGCAGGCTATCGGCGGCGGCGCGGGTGTTTGGCTTTAGCGTTAGCATTAGCGTTAGCATTAGCTGGTCGGCTAGCTCGCCTGTGAAGCGGTTTCCTCTGGAATGAGGCTGAACTGTCAGATTGCAGACATTACGCGGCTCCAGGTCGCTGGAAACAGGAGTGTTACTGCGAAGTGAGCAGAGGCGGTGCGGTGTGTCATGTCGGGCCGAGCAGCGGCGGTGGACTGGCCTGGGTTGGTGGTTTTTCACATCACTTTAATAGCAGCGCTTTGAGCTCCGGGTCTGTCGTCGCTGCGTTCTGCCGTGTCGGTCCAGATCCAGATGGTCTCTGCTCCTGACATCCTGGAGCGGCGGCAGCGACTCACGCCTCCGTGTCGCTGTTCGCGTTCCCAGCTCCAGAGGGACTTCGTGCTTTTTGTTTTGCCCAACCAACAAGCTGGAGTTTGAAGGAGCACATGTGATTGAAGTGTGAGCCGTTACCGAGTTTCCTCATGAAGCGTGACTTCTCACAGCCGTGTGGAAGCCCAGTGAACTCCAGCACTGTGGAGAAGTTCAGGTCGTGACACCAACATCTGAGTTTAATCACTGAAAACACTTCTAGAGTCTCATCGCGAAAACACGACGAACCGTTTGGCTGATCGTAAACTTTTTTTTTTCTTTTTCAGGTTTTGAGTGGTCTATGGACAGAGCTTTGGATCTCTGACCTCTGACCTCTGATCTTTGAGCTCCGCTGGTTGAATCTGATTCTGACGTGACTCCTGCTTCCTCTCAGGAACACCATGGAAGAGCAGAGTGCAGACATTGAGGTGACGGTCAAAACCCTGGACTCCCAGAGCCGGACCTACACCGTGGGAGCTCAGGTAGACCCCGCCCCCCCCCCCCCCCCCCCCCACGTCCACTGCAGCAGTTTAATCTGGACTCTCCTCGTCTTCCAGCTGACGGTGAGGGAGTTCAAGGAGCACATTGCTCCTTCAGTCGGCATCCCAGTGGACAAGCAGAGGCTGATCTACCAGGGCCGGGTGCTGCAGGACGAGCGCACGCTGGGGGACTACAGTGAGTCGGACCCCCCCCCCCCCCAGCGCCCAGCTCCATCTCTATCTCTCTGGCTGACGTTCCCGTTTCACGTCAGTGTCTGACAGATGTGTTGCTTCCAGATGTGGGGGGGAAGGTGATCCACCTGGTGGAGCGCGCGCCCCCCCCTCCGTCCCAGCCGGCCTCGGGGTCCGGGGGCTCGTCGGCCGACAGCGGGCCGTCCTCATCCTCGCAGGGAGCGTCTCAGGTGCCGCCGCACGACCGCAACGCCAACAGCTACGTGATGCTGGGGACGTTCAACCTGCCCCTCAACATCATGGACCCCCAGCAGATCCAGGTGGGTCCCGAGGGGGGTGGTCCAGGTGTAGCATAGCACCTACGGCTGCAACAACTAATCGATTAAATCGAAAAAAATCGAGAATTAAATTCGTTGCCAACGAATGTAGTTATCAATTTTTAATCGCCAACTAGTCGCGAGTGTTTTCGGACTTTAGTTGTAGCTTAAAAGCTGCGGAGAAGAGAGCTCCGGTGAAATCTCCACATGGAACCTCTCACACACGCGGCCATCTTTGTTGTGGGCGCATAAGCACTGGGCAAGGAGCACTCACTGCGCAGGCACAGCAGCGACCACAACAAAGATGGCTGCATCCAGTTCGTCTCAGGCTTGCGATCGTCCGAAAAGATCAAAAACATGGGAGCGTTTCACTCTCGATAAAGTAAAGAAAAGAGTCACATGCAATATTTGCAAAATGGATTTCGCTTGGCACGGGAGCAGGACCGCGATGCACGAGCATCTGAAGAGAAGACACGTGGGAGTCCTCGAAGCCGATCCAGACTCCCCTCGGTAAGTGAACTTGTTGAACTTGATGTTGGTGAAAGCACACTGTTGTCTCTGTTGGCTTTTAACATGTCATTGTCGTCACCGCGGTCTCTTATCGCCGCCGTGTTCTCTGTTTTGACCGCATGAACGCTGAAAAAGCATCACTCTGGTCTGTGATGGGGGGGGGGTGTATGCGGCTGTATTTTTAGACATACTGTATGAGCGTGTATTTAGACTGGACCCGTCTCTACTAAACTCCCACGATTTTCAAACATCTTCCGTTCGGAGGGAGAGATAAGAATTATTGATATTACGGACTTGGTGAAGAGAAAATTAGTACAACAAATGCATTCTGATGGAAACACTTGCTTTATTTTGTCAATTTATCACTCTGAATTATTAGTAGACCAGTTACTAGGTCAGCTTCACTATAGGTTAGCACAAATTCCATTTTTTTTTTAGTTATTTGTCATTTATTTTGTTTTTTTAATCCAATGTATTGCAGGCACAAGAAGACCACAGGCGCCATGGATGACTACATTCAAAAGAAGCAGACTTGTTCTCCACAACAAGCAGCTGCCCTCACCCTGTCTCTTTGAATGTGATCATTAAAGACATGAGGCCCATCTCCATAGTTGATGGTGAAGGCTTTCAAGAGACGATTCACACCTTCAACCCTGAATACCGTATTGGCCCGAATATAAGACGACTCCGATTATAACACGACCCCTATTTTTCAAAGATCATTTTGTGGAAAAAAAAAAAAAAAATGCTGAAGACAGTAAGGTCACTCATAAAACAACTTTTTATTATACAATTATTATAAACTCAAAAACTCACAACTGAGATAACATTTCACCGGAAATGAAATGAAAAAATATATTCTCTTTTTCAAAATAAGAAACAATAAGCAACAAATAAGAACCTCAAGGGGTCCAACCTGCATAAATGATGTAAATAACTGTCCAGGTCCTTCAGCTGAATCAGGCTCTGGTGGTGGACATTCCGTCTGTCCGTCTTTCAGAGACGTATTCTCTCTCCCTTCTATCAGTCTCTCTGAAGCGTCTCTCAGGACCACGGAAAGCTTTTCTCATAGCGTTAGCATCTGGAGTGTTTTTTCTGTGCTCTCCAATAAGAACGAGGCTCTGCTCCACCAGACCTCCTGGCGGCTTGGCAGTAGTTTGATGACTCTGCTGCGTTGATCACCATCAGTTTAAAGTTGGTATCATAACTTCTCCTCTGTTGTTGCTCAGTTGTCCAGCATTCAGCCCCTTTGTTCCAGATGATCCGCCATGTTTCATCAGATCATTTGATCTCATTTCATCGCTCCACTCGCTCTCTGCTCAGTGATACTTTGGCTCCATCTAGCGGCGCGGATGCGTATTGACCATCTACCGTAAGTCCGCGATTATAACACGACCCCATTTTTTAGGATGCAATTTCTGGAAAAAAAAAAACATCGTCTTATATTCGGGCCAATACGGTACATCTTACCATCAAGAACACACTTCACAAGACTGATGGAGGACAAATACAATGAAACACACCTGAAGGTAAGTCTCTATCCCTGCTTCTTTCTTTCTGTCACTCACTCTGGGTAAATATTTTAGTTAAATATTTTAGTTAAATATTTTAGTGAAGCTGATGTATATTTGACAATACAGTAAATTGCTGATAAGTTAAGGAAATTATTCTAATCTAAAAGAGTTTTTAAGTTTGGGTCTCTTCTCCTAAAATGTTAACTTTAGTCATGTCTTTTTAAGGTAAAGGAGATGCTTAAAGACGTTAGCTCCCTTGCCTTGACTGCTGATGGACCAGTCGTGCTACAGAGGCATACCTGGGGCTTTCCTGCCATTTCATGACTGACGATTGGCAAATGAAGACCCTGAACCCGGCTACCTCGCATCTGGAGGAGAGGCGTACTGCTGAGAACACTGCGACACGGCTGGAGGAGGTTGTAGAAAAATTCAACATCTCGCTGACAAAAATAAAAGCAGTAGTGCACGACCACGGGGCTAACACGGTAGCAGCAATGCGACGACTGGAACAAAAGCATGGATGGGCACACACTCCAGCTCATCATCAATAATGCCCTCAAAGAAAACATCAGCAGATCTATCGGTGCCTCAAGGAGCATCGTGGAATACTTCAAGAACAGTGAGCTGACTCACACAAAATGAGTGGCGAAGCAGAAGCACTCACCAGAACACAGCATGATCCAGGATGTAAGAACAAGATGGAACAGTAGTTTTTACATGATGGAGACTCCTGGAAGAGCGCTGGCCAGTTACTGCAACTCTGACCCTGAAATAACTGCACAGGCAAAAAATACTTGGACTTGAAGGCAGAGCCGTGGGCACTGCTTGGAGAGTTGGTGGAGGGGTTGCGGCCGTTTGAATGTGCTACAGTTTGTGTCAGTGGACAGGAGTACACTACTGCTTCCTGTCTCCCACAGGTGGTCGAAGGGCTGCAGCCGTCCATGCAGCAAGGCAGTTTTGAGACCAGTTCAGGGAAAGCCTTTCTTTCCAGTGCAAAACATGGTGTAGAAGAGAAATGGAGGGATCAGTTCAGTACTGCATCAGCAGGGGGAGCCCAGTGAAAAGCCCACTTCTCATTGCAGCCGCACTTGACCCTCAATTTCTAAAGCTCAAGTTTCCCACGCCTGAAGACGGCAGCAGGCGCCAGGGGCAGCTGAAGTCCTTGCTATAAAAGCCAAGGAGAGCGATGGCGGTGGCTCCACACAACAACAGGAATCAGTGTTCAGCAGAACACTCTGCTCTGGACGAGCTCCTTCCTGACTCAGACAGCCAGAACCGGGAGGACGAGGCGGAACCCAGGAGGACAAAATGGTCCAAAAGGTCAGGGATGAAGTTCAGAGGTACTTTGCAGGGCCGCCTCCAGCCAAAAAGGAAGACCCTCTCACATGGTGGCGGGAATGAGAAGAGCTTCCCCACACTGTCAAAGGTCGCAAAGTCTGTGCTCTGTATTCCTGCAACATGGACTCCTGCAGAGCGAATCTTTTCCTCTGCAGGGAGTCTCTGCTCTCAGAAGAGGGCCGGCCTCGCCCCACAGCATGAGGAGATGCTCACGTTCCTGTGCATGAATAGAAGGAGGATCTGGAGAGTAGTGCAGTCCCAGGAGGTCAGCCTGCCTCATCAGGTTCAAGACAGCTGTCCAAGTGCAGCAGTTGTATTGTGTCTGTAAAATTACAAACACGATGTTCCTTTATTGCACTTTTTCATTGAGTTTACTTCATTTTTATTATTGCAGCTACATCCTTGGTTTAAAGGAAAAAAAATATTTTATGTTTAATTTTGTTTGTTTTCAGAAAATGAGTCACTGACACGTTGCACTAATGAGAGAGAGAATGACAATCAGAATAACTTTTTTTTGAATGCAAAGGAGTCTGATTTGTGGACTGATATTTTGTTTTTTGATACTTTTTTGATACTCAGAACCTTTTATTTGTTTTATTGATGTACTTAAAACAGTACAATTGTACAGTTTTTGTGTAGTTTAGTTAGAAGACTAATAAACCATTTTTGAGTAATTATTAATTTTGTCTTCATTGTTATTTAGAACAATGTTTTTCAACCACGAGATACTGTCAGGTTTGATGCAAGAAATGATCCAGTTTCACCTAATCAGTGTTAAAAACAGGGAAGTTTCTGTTCTGTCAGCGATGGGCAGAAGTCTCATGTCTTCTATATCAGTAGATGGCAGGACGCCGCTGATCGCCTTGCACTTTGAGACCAGAGAATTAGTGACACATCCAAACTACAGGTGGCGCTAGACAAGGCTGAAACATGAGCTGGAACAGCTTAGCCGCCATATTGGGTGAGTCTCTCCACTGCACCGTCATGGTTCAATTAACAGCACAACTTAGGGTTCGTTTAGATTTTTCTTAGTTATTTTGTTTGGTTTTTATCCAATCCGAACTGTAACAATGAAGGTCCAGGTCATGTTGTCCTTGCTCCCATTTTCAACAACATCTCTCTGACATGATCTTTAAAGCCTGATGCTAAAAAAAACTAAAGCAGAGAGTTAGTTGTTGAGGAGTTGTTACCTGTATTTATGTTTTTTCAGTTCCTGCCATCAACTCTGAGTTCATCCACTAAGGCCCAGGTTTCACACTGAGAGACGAAATATTGTCTCTCTTAGGGCTGGGCGATATGGCAAAAAAAATGATCACGATTTTTTTTTTCATATCATTCGATCTCGATTATAATCACGATATGTTATATTGTTTTTAAACCAGTTTTAAAGCATCTGCACTGAAAACTAGAAGTATAGAATAGTTAAACATTTTATTAACAAACTAAGTAAATAGCAATGCAAATTAAATAATATAAACATAGAAAAATAAGAACAATTTCACTTAACAGTGCAGTAAATGGAAAAAAAAATCTAGCACCAAGATAATAAAATCTTGCGATGCACCGTTTTTTTTTTTTCAGTAAAAGAGAAGAACTGAATGATCGTTAGTTAAAGTGCGACAGTTTCCAGCCCTGAGGATTTTTGTTGCTATAAAAGATTAAAAAACTAAAGAAACCGCCTGGAGATAATGAAGGTGCTTTAGAATATAAACATTATTTTCAAGTTCTGATGCTAAATATGCTGCTGCCATCATTAATGCTTGCATCAAATGTACAAAATTTAAATAATCGAGATTGGACAGATTAGACTTAAAATGTAGCAGTACAAAACTACAATAACACAAAAAAAATAGACAAAATTAATCGTTTTTATCCTCTTAGAATGTTGCTCGTACGGTGCAGTGGCCTGAAAAGATGACACTGGCTACGTTTACATGCAGTCAATATTCGTGTTAAGATAAATATTCTGGTTTCTGAAACATAATAACCCCAGGAGATCCTCATCCAGGCCACGGCCACAGACGACGCCATGACTGCATTTACACTTCATGCCACTAGGGGTGCTGTTTGCATGTTCAACCTTATTTTACACAGACACCACAGAAGAAGCAGGGCGCTGCAGCGTGCAGGCTCTCTCTGCATGTTGTTAGAGGAAGAGTGTTAGCGGCAAGACGTGGAGATATGTTCAATGATGCGATGCAGCGTTTTTTCAGTAAAAGAGAAGAACTGAACGATCGTTAGTTAAACTGTATCACAAGTAGTTCCTACTAAAAAGACCAGATTCTTTGCGGATCAGTGTGCTAGCAGCGGAGCGCTAGCAGCGGTGAGCTAGCAGCGGTGTGCTAGCAGCGGTGCGGGTGGAGCAGCCTTTCCTGTCAGCAGCAGCCTCATCTTCAGAGCATAACGCCGAGGCATGGCTGACTTCCTCTGCTTCGCTGCCCTCGGCTCCACTTTCAGCTCCATCTCTGGTTACTTCTCAGACAACTTTCAGGCGGAAGTTGAACAGGAAAAAGCCGACTTTGATTGGCTGTGGTCACGCACATTTTTGCCTTGTCTGATCGAGAAAATGTGCTCACAGCTGATCACCGTGATCGACTGGAAATTAATCGCGATCAACAATCACGATCATATAATCGCCCAGGCCTAGTCTCTCTGTTTATTGCTTTTAGAGACACTTTGACTGGAATTACTTTTTATTGTTAATCTGAATGGAAAAACGTGTGCCTTGGGTCAGAAAAGGTTGAAAAACACAGAACATGCCTAAAACAACTTCAAGCTAAACTTAGGGGGTAATTGCAAAAAAGTGTCATTTATCTGATTAATCGATTGTTTAATTAATCGTCCGATTAATCGATTATGAAAATAATCGTTAGTTGCAGCCTTACGAGCAACCCTATGGTGTAGCCTAGCCACCCCGTGGTGTTAGCCGCTGGTTGTAGCCTAGCCACCCCGTGGTGTTAGCCGCTGGTTGTAGCCTAGCCACCCCGTGGTGTTAGCCGCTGGTTGTAGCCTAGCCACCCCGTGGTGTTAGCCGCTGGTTGTAGCCTAGCCACCCCGTGGTGTTAGCCGCTGGTCGTAGCCTAGCCACCCCGTGGTGTTAGCCGCTGGTTGTAGCCTAGCCACCCCGTGGTGTTAGCCGCTGGTTGTAGCCTAGCCACCCCGTGGTGTTAGCCGCTGGTTGTAGCCTAGCCACCCAGTCTGAAGTGACCGGTCAGTGCGGATGTCCTCTCGTCTCCTGCAGATGTCGGTCCAGCAGATGGTCTCCGGGATGGGGGAGAACGCCCGGAACGCCCGGGTCACCACCAGCACCGGGGTGAGCGCCTGTCCGCACCGCGCCGGCCCGGCGCCGGGCCCTCGTGGTTAACTCCCTGCGTGTTCCGCTGCAGAGCAACGGGTCGGTGAACGTGCACATCGACATGGACCAGCCGGTGCAGAGCGAGCCCCGCCTCCGGCTGGTGCTGGCGGAGAACCTGCTGAGGGACGTGAACGAGCTGCTGCAGAGGATGGAGGTGAGCCGGGGGCGGGGCCAGGATGGTGGTTTTCTGAGAAACAGACTGAAAGGCTGAGGGGGCGGGGCTTAGATTAGATGATGTCATCATGCTGTGTCACAGTGAGGGGCGGAGCTTAGATTAGATGATGTCATCACACTGTCAGTGAGGGGCGGGGCTTGTTGTAGGCTCTCAGCTTGTTGTGGTCACGGTTGTCCTGGTCTGGTCTGGTTTCAGGGTCAGGGGACGGACTCGTCCTCCCAGACCGACTCCACCGCTCCTGCCGCCGCCGCCGCCGCCGCTGCCGCTGCTCCGCCCTCCTCCTCCACCACCTCCACCCCGTCTCCCTCTGCTCAGCCCATGGACACGTCTCCTCCTCCGTCCACGCCGCCGCCTCCCCCGTCCTCTTCGGCTCAGGCTGAGGGACCGACTCCGCAGCCCGGACCCAAGTGAGACCGTCCGTCCTCGCCTCCGCCCGCCGTCGGGGCGTCCCGGCGCTGCCGTCCTCACGCCGGTCTGTCCTCTCCGCAGCCACCCCAGCCCGGCCGAGCTGGCGGAGATGCTGACGGAGCTGCGCCGGGTGGAGGAGAGGCTGCAGCCGTTCATCCAGAGGGCCCACGGCATCCTGGAGACGGCCGCCGGCGCCGAGTACAACAACAACACGGTGAGGCCGGCAGGAGGCACCGGGGGTCAGGGGTCAGGACCCTAACGCGGTCAGCCTGTAGGACGGTCCACTGACGGCCGAGTCCCCCCCCCCCGCGGATCGGTGGTGTCCGTCTCTGTCATCACTGTGAGGTCAGAAAGGTCATGACACCTGGGAAAACTGGACCTGGACCAGGACCTGGACCAGGACCTGGACCAGGACCTGGACCAGGGGAGCTGTGAGCTCATTGGTCAGTCGTCATGAGGAGGGTTACCGAGGTTACGGAAGGTTACTGAAGGTCAATGAAGGTCAACGGAGCCGGCCGGGTGTCAGTGAACACAGCGCACCAGCACGACTCTGAACTGAGGAGTAACTGATTACTTTGATCAATAAGGTCACAGCGTCTGTGTGTGTGTGTGTGTGTGTGTGTGTGTGTGTGTGTGTGTGTGTGTGTGTGTGTGTGTGTGTGTGTGTGTGTGTGTTCAGGAGCGGGAGGTGGACCAGCGGACCCTGGTCCTGACCTGGGAGTGTCTCCGTCTCCTTGGTAACGCCCTGGTGGCGCTCAGCGACCTGCGGCTGAACCTGATGAGTCCGGCGCCGCGCCACCTGCACGTGGTGCGGCCGTTCTCCCACTACACGCCCCCCGCCGGCGTGCCCGGCGCCGTGCACCACCACATCCCAGTGCAGGTGGCGGCTCACTCTCCTCACTCTCACCCCGTCTCACTCTCCTCTCTCTGCCTCTCGTCACTCTGTCACTCTCTCTCCTCACACTGTCCCACTCTATTCCCCCCTCGCTCTCTCGCTCTTTTCACTAGTGATGCACGATATTGGATTTTTGCTGATATCCGACATGCCGATGTATCGAAACCCGTTTTGGCCGATACGATACCGAGAATCACAAGGGTTTTTTTTTTCACTGTAAAGAAAGCGAAGTCTCTCCTGTAGTGGAATTTACATGTTACTGCTATTGTGACAGTCTTACTTGTTTAAAGGGGCTGTGTCATGCAAAATTCACTGTTTGTATGTTTTAACCTTGTCATACAGTCATGTTCTCATCAAAAACTCCCCGAAGCAGTTTTTTTCCTTTGTGCCTGCGTTTGAGCTTTCCTGGTGTTTCTGCTGCTCAGAGAGGCAGCCCCTCCCACCGTGAAAACGCTCTGTTTCCCACATTGACGTCACACGGTGAAGATGGCTCCCCTGAGTACCCCCCCCCCCCCCCCCCCCCCGCAGGCCCTCGGCAATCAGCGTTGCTGCTTTTTGTATCTCTGATTATGGAGATAAACTTTAACCATCGTCTGAAAGCAACAGTCAAGCAAGAGCAAGAGTCTGGAGGGTCTGAAGTAGAGGTCGACCGATATGGGTTTTTTGGGGGCCGATGCCGATGTTGTCCAAATTTGGGCAGCCGATGCCGATATGCATAGCCGATTTTTCCCTGCCCACGCTAAATTGTGCAGCGACCGGACAACGGAGAAAAAGAAGAAAAAAATAACTCTCCGACGGTCGAACACAGCAGCGTTAGCAGCGTTAGCACCGCAGCACGACGCGCTCCCCGGCCAAACTTTTTTTTCTGCAGTAAACACTGATAAGCTGCAGACTGGAGCCACAGAGCCACAGAAACGTTGAAATGTTCAACAAATCCATTCTTCATTGCAGATGCAACAGATGCAGGTTTTTCCCACAGCTTGGATTCCACCGGGCACGCTCCGCTCTGACGTAACTGAATGCAGCAGCGTGCCACAGGGGTCCTTTCTTGAGCGGCAGCTTTAGCTGCCCGCACATGTGCCTGATCAAAAATTGCGTCATTTTATACAAAGGATCAAAAATCGTCTTTTTAAAAGAAAATACGGCCGATGGCCGATGGAGAAAAATGTCCAAATATCGGCCTAATATATCGGCCGGCCGATAAATCGGTCGACCTCTAGTCTGGAGGGTCTGGAGGGTCTGGAGGGTCTGGAGGGTCTGCGCTTGGTGAGTTTCTCACAGGAAAAGACGTTTTTGCGTGTGGAGAAGCTAGAGCTAAAGAGCTAAAGCTAGCTAGCGTATTTGTTTTGAAGCCCTGATTGGTTGAAGTAGCTGCCAGTCAAAGTCCACAGGGGGAGAGGCGGGATTTCAGTGAAACAGAGCGTTTTCTCTTCCGGGTTTCAGAATTAGCCCCAGAAAATCTTTTATTTCACACAAAATGACTTTTCCTTAGCGCCAAAAATAAACTGTTACCATGTTAGAGCCAATAATGGGGTTTGGACGAGCTGAAAAAGCAGGATACAGGTCCTTTAAGAAACATACATAAAACAAGACAAAAAACATTTGATTTTACCATAAATAAGAAACGTATTATGTTTTCAAATTCAAGACATTCAGTGTTGAAATACAGAAAAATAATTTCTTTAGCTCACATGAACTTCAAACGTACAATGCATATTTAAACATAACCGAGTTGCATCTGACTGTAGAGCTGCTGTAACAACCTGGTGGCAGAGTCAGAGCTCTGCAGTGCAAACAAATGAAAACAATCATTTTCAGATGGAAAACAATCATATTCCTAACTGAACAGCCGACTTGCAGCGTCCTCCCCTGAAATAATTCTAACAAAGTAGGGCTGGGCGGTACGCCAAAAAAGTGATCACAATTTTTTTTTTTTCAAATCATTCAATCTCGATTATAATCACGATATGTTATATTGTTTTTAAACCAGTGTTGAAGCATCTGCACTGAAAACTAGAACTATAGAATAGTTTAACATTTTATGAACAAACCAAGCAAATAGCAATGCAAATTAAATAACATAAACATAGAAAAATAGAAGAACAATCTCACTGAACAGTGCAGTAAATGGAAAAAAAAATCTTGCGATGCAGCATTTTTTCAGTAAAAGAGAAGAACTGAATGATCGTTAGTTAAAGTGCGACAGTTTCCAGCCCTGAGGATTTGAGGCTATGAAAGATTAAAAAACTAAAGAAACGGCCTGGAGATAATGAAGGTGCTTCAGAATGGAAACATTATTTTCAAGTTATGATGCTAAATATGCTGCTGCCATCATTAATGCTTGCATCAAATGTACAACATTTAAATAATCTAGATTAGACAGATTAGACTTAAAATGTAACGGCACAAAACTACATTAATATAAAAAAAATAGACAAAATTAATCGTTTTCCTCCTCTCAGAATGTTGCTCGTACGGTGCAGTGGCCTGAAAAGACGACGCTGGCTGCGTTTACATGCAGTCAATATTCGTGTTAAGATAAATATTCTGGTTTCTGAAACATAATAACCCCAGGAGATCCTCATCCAGGCCACGGCCACAGACGACGCCATGACTGCATTTGCACTTCATGCCACTAGGGGTGCTGTTTGCATGTTCAACCTTATTTTACACAGACACCACAGAAGAAGCAGGGCGCTGCAGGCTCTCTGCATGTTGTTAGAAGAAGAGTGTTCACGGCAAGACGTGGCGACATGTTCAATGATGCAGTGCAGCGTTTTTTCAGAAAAGAGAGGAACTGAACCATCGTTAGTTGAACTGTATCACAAGTAGTTCCTGGACTCAAAAGACCAGATTCCTTGCGGCTCGGTGAGCTAGCAGCGGTGAGCTAGCAGCGGTGAGCTAGCAGCGGTGCGGTGGAGCAGCCTGTCCTGTCAGCAGCAGCCTCATCTTCAGAGCATAACGCCGAGGCATGGCTGACTTCCTCTGCTTCGCTGCCCTCGGCTCCACTCAGCTCATCTCTGTTTACTTCTCAGACAGCTGACAGGCGGAGGTTGAGCTGGAATAAGTGGACTGTGATTGGCTGCGTCACGCACATTTCTGCCATGTCTGATCGAGTAAATGTGCTCACAGCTGATCACCGTGATCGACTGGAAATTAATCGCGATCAACAATCACGATCATATAATCGCCCAGGCCTATAACAAAGTGCTTTAACAAAAAACAAGCAGTGCAAAAATGTAAACTCGCTAGCTCAGACCTGAAATGCCCGTCCACTTCAGTATAAGGAATGAGGCTGAAGAACAAAACCATTTCAATTAAACACTTGAAAAAAAAAAAAAAGTGTTTGCGCACTATGGATGTCACCGCACGCCCAGTTACTGCGTCACCTTATCGGCCGTGAATATCGGCAGAAATGTTCGTATCTGCAGATCCGGATAAACGTGTTTTTACGCTTTTATCAGCAGATATCGTGCATCCCTACTTTTCACTCTCACTCCACTCTCTCACTCTCTTCACTCTTTCCTCACTGTCTCACTTTCTCCTCTCTCGCTCTCCTCTTTCCACTGTCACTCTGCCTCACTCTGCCTCACTCTGTCTCACTCTCGTCTCTCCTCAGATGAACCTGGGCGCCACAGTGACTGTTGCCGCCAACAGCGCTGAGGGACAGGCCCCGCCCCCCCAGCCGGCCGGCCAGTCAGAGCAGGCAGGTCAGGGACAGACCTCCCCCCCACAGACTACCCCGTCCAGTCAGCAGGCCGGCCCGGCCCCGGCCCCGGCCCCGGGCCAGGCCGGGCCCCGGGTCATCAGGATCAGCCACCAGGCCGTCCCGGTGGTCATGATGCAGATGAACACGGACGGTGTGTGGCCCCGCCCCCCGCGGCCCCCGGCGGTCCGACTGCTCCGCCCCCCCGCGGCCCCGGCCCCCGGCGCTGGCGGAGCCCCTCACGGTTCTTGTGGTTGTTGTTGCAGGTGCGGGTTCGAGTCCTGCGGCGGCCGGGCAGCAGGCGGCCGGACAGCCGGGTGAGCGGCGGGAGGGGAGCGGGCTATTGGTCGATTTTGGTTTGGGGGCGGGGTTTATCCAGACCTGATTGAGAGCGGGGGTGTGTCGCCCCCTGCAGGCGCCCTCCCCCCGGACTTCATGAGGAACCTGATGCAGCAGATCAGCCAGTACGCCGCCGCCGTGGCGACCAGCGCCGCCTCGGCCGCCGCCACGGGCCCCGCCCCCCCGCCGGGCTCCGGCTCCACCGCCAACTCCTCCGCCACCACCACGGGCCCCAACACGCCCACCACCACCCCCACCGCGCCGCCGCCGCCCCCGGCCGGCCCCCAGCCCCAGGCCCGCCTGCTGTTCACCCGGCCCCCCTTCGCCCCCGGCATGGCCCCGCCCCCCTTCGGCTCCCGGACCGCCGCCTTCAACGTGAGGGCTGCCGTGCCGGGCCAGCCGCCGGGCCAGGTGAGCCCAGCCTCCCCCCGACCCGGTTCTGTCCATGTCCCCCCCTGACCCGGTTCTGTCCATGTCCCCCCCTGACCCAGTTCTGTCCATGTCCCCCCAGGCCTTCAGCCCGGCGGCCCTGAACCAGATGATCAGTGGACTGGTGGGACAGCTGCTGCTGCCGGGACAGACGGGTGGGTGTGGTTCTGGTTCGTCCTGGGGGGGGGGGTGTGGTTCTGGTTCGTCCTGGGGGGGGGGGTTCTGGTTCGTCCTGGGGGGGTGGGTGGTTCTGGCTCGTCCTGGGGGGGGTGTGGTTCTGGTTCGTCCTGGGGGGGGGGGGTGTGGTTCTGGTTCGTCCTGGGGGGGGGGGGTGTGGTTCTGGTTCGTCCTGTGGGGGGGGTGGTTCTGGTTCGTCCTGGGGTGGGTGTGGTTCTGGTTCGTCCTGGGGGGGGTGTGGTTCTGGTTCGTCCTGGGGGGGGGGGTGGTTCTGGTTCGTCCTGGGGGGTGGGTGTGGTTCTGGTTCGTCCTGGGGGGTGTGGTTCTGGTTCGTCCTGGGGGGGGGTGGTTCTGGTTCGTCATGGGGGGGTGGTTCTGGTTCGTCCTGGGGGGGGGGGTGGTTCTGGCTCGTCCTGGGGGGGGGTGTGGTTCTGGTTCGTCCTGGGGGGGTGTGGTTCTGGTTCGTCCTGGGGGGGGGGGTGGTTCTGGCTCGTCCTGGGGGGGGGGTGTGGTTCTGGTTCGTCCTGGGGGGGGGGGGTGGTTCTGGTTCGTCCTGGGGTGGGGGGTGGTTCTGGTTCTTCCTGGGGGGGGGTGGTTCTGGCTCGTCCTGGGGGTGGGTGTGGTTCTGGCTCGTCCTGGGGGTGGGTGTGGTTCTGGTTCGTCCTGGGGGGGGGGGTGGTTCTGGTTCGTCCTGGGGGTGGGTGTGGTTCTGGCTCGTCCTGGGGGTGGGTGTGGTTCTGGTTTGTCCTGGGGGGGGGGGTGGTTCTGGTTTGTCCTGGGGGGGGGGGGTGGTTCTGGTTCGTCCTGGGGGTGGGTGTGGTTCTGGTTCGTCCTGGGGGGGGGGGGTGGTTCTGGTTCGTCCTGGGGGGGGGGGTGGTTCTGGCTCCGCTGGGTATCATTAGACAGTACTTTCTGGATCCCTCAGGTACGGTACCGGGTCCTGAACGGTACTGTTTTCGGTTCCTGCCTTCACGGCCACAGACGCCGCCGTGACTGCATTTACACTTCCCGCCACTCGGGGAGCTGTTTGCATGTTCAGCCTTATTTGACACAGACACCGCAGAGGAAGCCGGCTGCCTGCTGTTAGAGCGAGCGGGGAGTCGTGGTCACATGTTCGATGGACGCAGCGTTTTCCAGTAGAAGAACTGAACCGTCGTTTCCACATGTTGATCGCCGCGCCGCCGCTTTAAGAACCGACTCTGGTCCCCGTCCGCACGGCTCCGGTTCCACTCAGGTACCGTTAAACGGTCCCCAGCCCGGGTCCTGACCAGGCCTGTCTCTGTTCTCCGTCCTCCAGCCGGTCCCTCAGCCACGTCTTCGTCCTCCTCGTCTTCGTCCTCCAGCTCCACCTTCTCCTCTTCGTCCTCGTCCTCGTCTTCGTCCTCGTCGTCCTTCTCCTTCTCGTCCTCGGGTCCCACGCCCCCCCCTCCCCCCCCTGCTGCCGGCTCCACCCCTCCCCCCCAGAACCAGAGCGAGTCCGGCGAGCCGGGACTGCAGAGCCAGGACCTGGGTCCGGACCTGGGCCAGCTGCTGGGCTCCCTGCTGGGCATGGCGGGCGGGGGGGGCCCGGGGCCCGGGGGGGCCCCCTCCATCACCGTCACCACGTCGGGGGTCCCGGCCTTCATCCAGGGGGTCAACGACTTCATGCAGCAGGTCAGACCGAGCGTCCTCCGGGACCGGGACCCGGACCGGGACCCGCTGACCCGCCTCCCTCTGTCTCCAGGCCCAGCCCGTCTTCTCCCCGCCCCCGCCCCCCTTTGGCTCCGCCCCCGCCGCCGGGCCGGGGCCCGCCCCCCCCGCGGACGCCCCGGTCGCGGCCCCGGCCGAGGCCCTGAACCCGGAGCTGTTCACCGGGATCGTGACCGGGGTCCTGAGCACCATGATGGGGTCTCTGGGCCAGAACCAGAACGACTCGGAGAGCATCGCCCAGTTCATGCAGCGGCTGTCCCAGACCACCAACATCTTCATCAGCCCCGAGGACCCCACAGGTCAGTCTGGACCCGGACCGGACCCGGGCCCCACAGGTCAGTCTAGAACTTGGTCTCCATGTTGGTCTACAGCTCAGACCCCTTCAGGTGACTCTGCAGACCAGACCAGAGTGTGTCCAAGTCTTCTGCTGTCCTGCAGGGTTCTCCCTGACCCCGGTCCCCCCCTGACCCGGTCTGTCCCCTGACCCCGGCCCCCCTGACCCGGCGTGTCCCTGCAGGGTTCTTCGGGGAGCTGCTGGTCCTGCTGGTCCAGACCTTCACCATGCCGGACCTGGTCCTGCTGCTGCACGGCCAGCCTCAGCCGCTCAGCCGGCTGCAGCCGCAGCTCACCGCCTTCTTCAGGACCAGCTACCTGAACGGCGCCGAGCCCAGCCGCCACAACATCGCCGTCAGTACCCGCCCCGCCGGGCCCCGCCCCCCGCCGGGCCCCGCCCCCCGCCGGGCCCCGCCCCCCGCCGAGGCCCCGCCCCCTGACGGTGTGTTTCCCTCCTGCAGGCTGCAGCCGACCGCCTGGTGGACGAACTGGAGGACTACATCACCGACAGCTTCGTGAGTCCAGCACCCCCACCCTCCACAGGGACCCCCTCAGGGACCAGGGTCCACCTCAGGGACTTTGGGTCCTGTTTGATGTGGACCAGAGTCTGGACGGATCAGCTGATCTCACTTTCAGATCAGCTGCAGGTTTCTGTCCGAGCGGAGGACACTGAGGACTCGTGGTCGGCAGATGCTGGTCTCTGGTGATCTGCAGTGGTCTCTGGTGGTCTCTGCCAGTCTCTCATGAATCCTTGTGTCCCCCAGAGAGAGTCCTCGGTGTCGGTGCTGGATGGTGTGGACATCACCCAGACCAACATGTCCTTCTTCAGACAGCAGCTCACACACATCGCCACCCACATCCTGACCTGCACCGGTCAGTCCTCCGCCTGTCCTCCGCCTGTCCTCCGCCTGTCCTCCGCCTGTCCTCCGCCTGTCCTCCGTCTGTCCTCCGCCTGTCCTCCGTCTGTCCTCCGTCTGTCCTCCGCCTGTCCTCCGCCTGTCCTCCGCCTGTCCTCTGCCTGTCCTCCCATCTGTCCTCCCTCCATCCTTCGTCTCTCCTCCCGTCTGTCCTCCCGTCTGTCCTCCGTCTGTCCTCCGCCTGTCCTCCCGTCTGTCCTCCGCCTGTCCTCCCGTCTGTCCTCCCGCCTGTCCTCCGCCTGTCCTCCCGCCTGTCCTCCGCCTGTCCTCCCGCCTGTCCTCCCGCCTGTCCTCCGTCTGTCCTCCGCCTGTCCTCCGTCTGTCCTCCGTCTGTCCTCCGCCTGTCCTCCGCCTGTCCTCCGCCTGTCCTCCGTCTGTCCTCCCGCCTGTCCTCCGTCTGTCCTCCGTCTGTCCTCCGCCTGTCCTCCGCCTGTCCTCCGCCTGTCCTCCGCCTGTCCTCCCGTCTGTCCTCCCGCCTGTCCTCCGCCTGTCCTCCCGCCTGTCCTCCGCCTGTCCTCCCGCCTGTCCTCCCGCCTGTCCTCCGTCTGTCCTCCGCCTGTCCTCCCGCCTGTCCTCCCGCCTGTCCTCCGTCTGTCTGTCCTTCTGTGTGTCTATACCAGAGGTCAGGCCCCGGGCGAGAGGTCAGAGGTCACGCCGGCTGTGTGTGTCCCTGCAGACGAGGCGTTCGGGCCGCAGCTGCTCCAGATGTGTAACCAGGCGCTGTTCCAGTGTCTGGCCCTGAACCTGTTCTGCCTGCGGGGGGACCGCCGGGCGCTGACCGCCCTCATCAACCACCGGCTGGTTCGCTCCCTCCCTCCTCTGTAACGGCGCCCCGCTGTGCGGCGTCTCGCCTGACCGCCTGTCGTCATGGTTACAGCGCCGCATGTCCAGCGACATCAGCCCCAGCCTGGTCAACTGGATGACCAGCATGATGACCATGAGGCTGCAGGTCATCCTGGAGCACATCCCCGTGTCGCAGGACCAGATCCAGCACTACGTGGTCCCCACCCGGGTAAGCCCCGCCCGCCGGTAAGTCCCGCCCACAGAGCCCCTCCTCTGCTCTCCTGTGGAATACGAACTGCTGGTTGTCGAAGCCCCGCCCCCCCCCTGCCGTGGAACCGTGAGTCATGTGATCTGCAGGAGCAGAGCTCCGCCTCCTTCTCCACCCTGGAGGTCGATGAGCCGATCGGCAGGTGGAGCTGCTGGAGCTCCTCCTCCTCCTGGGTGGAGTTCCTCTACAGCTGAACAGACGGGCTCCGCCTTCCCATTTCACACAGCTTGTTAGACTCCGCCCACTCCCCCTCCACCCTCTCCCCTGACTCCACACACACACACACACACACCCCGGGGTTCTGCAGGTGGAGCGTCTGAAATGTCTCTTGAATAATGGATGTTGTTTCCAGACGGAGCCTCCGGCCGGCGCCGGCGCCGCCACCCGAGAGCCGGAGCTGGAGCCGAGTGCGACGGTACGAGTCCCCGAGTCACCTGAGGCGCCGCCGCCCCTCCGCCCCTCACCGGCTGTTTTTTCCTCCTCAGATCGGGGACACGCTCTCGCCGGCCGCCGCCACCACCGCGGAGGAGGCCATGTCGGCGTCACCCGACACCCGGCCGTCGCCCCGGGAGACCAGGACGCTGCCCGGAGACCCGGGAGCGGCGGGCGGAGCGGCGGAGGGAGGGAGCGAGGAGGCGGAGGCCTGGACGGCGGCTGTTCCTCCTGTAAGAATCACGCAACGCACACCCAGCAGTCACTGCGCATTGCCATGGCAACGGCCATCGATCTCAGAACCGTTCAGTGGAAACGGGAAACTTCTCGATGCGTTTTCATTTGAAGCATCGTGGAAATGGGAGTGTGGGGCGGTTTCCGTGGAAACGGGAGTGTGGGGCGGTTTCCGTGGAAACGGTTGTGTGGGGCGGTTTCCGTGGAAACTGGAGTCTGGGGGGGGGGGTTCCGTGGAAACGGGAGTGTGGGGCGGTTTCCGTGGAAACGGGAGTGTGGGGCGGTTTCCGTGGAAACGGGAGTGTGGGGCGGTTTCCGTGGAAACGGGAGTGTGGGGCGGTTTCCGTGGAAACTGGAGTGTGGGGCGGTTTCCGTGGAAACGGGAGTCTGGAGGGGTTTCCGTGGAAACGGGAGTCTGGGGGGGGGGGGTTCCGTGGAAACGGGAGTGTGGGGGGGGTTCCGTGGAAACGGGAGTGTGGGGGGGGGGGGTTCCGTGGAAACGGGAGTCTGCGGTTTTCCTGGACCCAGAATTTTCCAGGAAATGTAGGTGAACGTCGTATTAAAGCTCAGCTCATCGAGGTTCTGACCCGAAGCCACAGAACTGAAGGACCCGTCGAGCCTCGATGTACATCGGTGCAGGGGTCTCGGTGTGAGGCTCCACAGCGCCCCCTGGCAGGGCCGCTCAGGATAACGCTTCGGCGTGATGCTCGGCATTGAAACTGCTTTGGTTTATTTTGATTTTAACATTTTTTAAGTACTTGAAGAGAAACAGTTACAAGTTTTTCCTTCAATGAGACTTTCAGAAAAAACGATCTGACGTGTGTGTGTGTGTGTGTGTGTGTGTGTGTGTGTGTGTGTGTGTGTGTGTGTGTGTGGTGTGTGTGTGTGTGTGTCTCAGGAGTGGGTTCCCATCATCCGCTGTGACATCATGACTCAGAGGAAGATGAAGTCTCAGCCTCCGCTGTCAGACGCCTACCTGCACGGCATGCCGGCCAAACGCCGGAAGGTGAGGCCCCGCCCCCTTCTTTACACACCTGAGGAGGAGCATCCCTGCTGACCTGTGTGTGTGTGTGTGTGTGTCCAGACGGGGCAGGCCGGCGGCAGCCTGGTCTCTCTCTCAGACGCCGTGACTCAGGCAGCTCGATCAGCTGGAGTCCGACCGATCACCTCAGCGGAGAGTCTGCAGGAGGAGCTGGAGACGGCCGAGCTCCGGGAGGCGTACTCCCAGCAGGTAGTGCGAACCCCCGCTCTAATCCCAGCTCCAACCCCCGCTCTAATCCCAGCTCCAACCCCCGCTCTAATCCCAGCTCCAACCCCCACTCTAATCCCAGCTCCAACCCCCGCTCTAATCCCAGCTCTACCCCAGTGCTGATCCCAGCTCTAATCCCAGCTCTAATCCCAGCTCTAACCCCAGCTCTAATCCCCGCTCTAACCCCCGCTCTAACCCCCGCTCTAACCCCCGCTCTAATCCCAGCTCTAACCCCAGCTCTAACCCCCGCTCTAACCCCCGCTCTAACCCCCGCTCTAATCCCAGCTCTAACCCCCCGCTCTAATCCAAGCTCCAACCCCCGCTCTAATCCCCGCTCTAATCCCCGCTCTAATCCCCGCTCTAACCCCCGCTCTAACCCCCGCTCTAACCCCCGCTCTAACCCCCGCTCCAACCCCCGCTCTATCCCAGCTCTAACCCCAGCTCTAATCCAAGCTCCAACCCCTGCTCTAATCCCCGCTCTAACCCCCGCTCTAATCCCAGCTCTAACCCCCGCTCTAACCCCCGCTCTAATCCCAGCTCTAACCCCCGCTCTAACCCCCGCTCTAACCCCCGCTCTAATCCCAGCTCTAATCCCAGCTCTAACCCCAGCTCTAATCCCAGCTCTAACCCCCGCTCTAATCCCAGCTCCAACCCCCGCTCTAACCCCCGCTCTAACCCCAGCTCTAACCCCAGCTCTAATCCCAGCTCCAACCCCCGCTCTAATCCCAACTCTAACCCCAGCTCTAATCCCAGCTTCAACACCCGCTCCAACCCCCGCTCTAACCCCAGCTCCAACCCCCGCTCTAATCCAAGCTCCAACCCCTGCTCTAATCCCAGCTCTAACCCCAGCTCTAATCCCAGCTCCAACCCCCGCTCTAATCCCCGCTCTGACCCCAGCTCTAATCCCAGCTCCAACCCCTGCTCTAATCCCAGCTCTAATCCCAGCTCCAACCCCAGCTCTAATCCCAGCTCTAACCCCAGCTCTAATCCCAGCTCCAACCCCCGCTCTAACCCCAGCTCCAACCCCCGCTCTAATCCAAGCTCCAACCCCTGCTCTAATCCCTGCTCTAATCCCCGCTCTAACCCCCGCTCTAACCCCCGCTCTAATCCCAGCTCTAACCCCAGCTCTAATCCCAGCTCTAACCCCCGCTCTAATCCCAGCTCTAATCCCCGCTCTAACCCCCGCTCTGATCCCAGCTCTAACCCCCGCTCTAACCCCCACTCTAACCCCCGCTCTAATCCCAGCTCTAATCCCAGCTCTAACCCCCGCTCTAACCCCCGCTCTAACCCCCGCTCTAACCCCAGCTCTAATCCCCGCTCTAACCCCCGCTCTAATCCCCGCTCTAATCCCCGCTCTAACCCCCGCTCTAATCCCAGCTCTAACCCCCGCTCTAATCCCAGCTCCAACCCCCGCTCTAACCCCCGCTCTAACCCCCGCTCTAACCCCAGCTCTAATCCCAGCTCCAACCCCTGCTCTAATCCCAGCTCTAATCCCAGCTCCAACCCCTGCTCTAATCCCAGCTCTAATCCCAGCTCTAACCCCAGCTCTAATCCCCGCTCTAACCCCCGCTCTAACCCCCGCTCTAACCCCCGCTCTAATCCCAGCTCTAACCCCAGCTCTAACCCCCGCTCTAACCCCCGCTCTAACCCCCGCTCTAATCCCAGCTCTAACCCCCGCTCTAATCCAAGCTCCAACCCCCGCTCTAATCCCCGCTCTAATCCCCGCTCTAATCCCCGCTCTAACCCCCGCTCTAACCCCCGCTCTAACCCCCGCTCCAACCCCCGCTCTATCCCAGCTCTAACCCCAGCTCTAATCCCAGCTCCAACCCCTGCTCTAATCCCCGCTCTAACCCCCGCTCTAATCCCAGCTCTAACCCCCGCTCTAACCCCCGCTCTAATCCCAGCTCTAACCCCCGCTCTAACCCCCGCTCTAACCCCCGCTCTAATCCCAGCTCTAATCCCAGCTCTAACCCCAGCTCTAATCCCAGCTCTAACCCCCGCTCTAATCCCAGCTCCAACCCCCGCTCTAACCCCCGCTCTAACCCCAGCTCTAACCCCAGCTCTAATCCCAGCTCCAACCCCCGCTCTAATCCCAACTCTAACCCCAGCTCTAATCCCAGCTTCAACACCCGCTCCAACCCCCGCTCTAACCCCAGCTCCAACCCCGCTCTAATCCAAGCTCCAACCCCTGCTCTAATCCCAGCTCTAACCCCAGCTCTAATCCCAGCTCCAACCCCCGCTCTAATCCCCGCTCTGACCCCAGCTCTAATCCCAGCTCCAACCCCTGCTCTAATCCCAGCTCTAATCCCAGCTCCAACCCCAGCTCTAATCCCAGCTCTAACCCCAGCTCTAATCCCAGCTCCAACCCCCGCTCTAACCCCAGCTCTAATCCCAGCTCCAACCCCCGCTCTAATCCAAGCTCCAACCCCTGCTCTAATCCCTGCTCTAATCCCCGCTCTAACCCCCGCTCTAACCCCCGCTCTAATCCCAGCTCTAACCCCAGCTCTAATCCCAGCTCTAACCCCCGCTCTAATCCCAGCTCTAATCCCCGCTCTAACCCCCGCTCTGATCCCAGCTCTAACCCCCGCTCTAACCCCCACTCTAACCCCCGCTCTAATCCCAGCTCTAATCCCAGCTCTAACCCCCGCTCTAACCCCCGCTCTAACCCCCGCTCTAACCCCAGCTCTAATCCCCGCTCTAACCCCAGCTCTAATCCCAGCTCTAACCCCCGCTCTAACTCCCAGCTCTAATCCCAGCTCTAACCCCCGCTCTAATCCCAGCTCCGACCCCTGCTCTAACCCCTGCTCTAACCCCCGCTCTAACCCCAGCTCTAATCCCAGCTCCAACCCCCGCTCTAATCCCAGCTCTAACCCCAGCTCTAATCCCCGCTCTAACCCCCGCTCTAATCCCCGCTCTAATCCCCGCTCTAACCCCCGCTCTAATCCCAGCTCTAACCCCCGCTCTAACCCCAGCTCTAATCCCAGCTCCAACCCCTGCTCTAATCCCAGCTCTAATCCCAGCTCCAACCCCTGCTCTAATCCCAGCTCTAATCCCAGCTCTAATCCCAGCTCCAACCCCCGCTCTAACCCCAGCTCTAATCCCAGCTCTAATCCCAGCTCTAACCCCCGCTCTAACCCCCGCTCTAACCCCCGCTCTAACCCCCGCTCTAACCCCCGCTCTAACCCCCGCTCTAATCCCAGCTCTAACCCCCGCTCTAACTCCCAGCTCTAATCCCAGCTCTAACCCCCGCTCTAATCCCAGCTCTAACCCCTGCTCTAACCCCTGCTCTAACCCCCGCTCTAACCCCAGCTCTAATCCCAGCTCCAACCCCCGCTCTAATCCCAGCTCTAACCCCAGCTCTAACCCCGCTCTAACCCCCGCTCTAACCCCGCTCTAATCCCCGCTCTAATCCCCGCTCTAACCCCCGCTCTAATCCCAGCTCTAACCCCCGCTCTAATCCCAGCTCCAACCCCCGCTCTAACCCCCGCTCTAACCCCCGCTCTAACCCCAGCTCTAATCCCAGCTCCAACCCCTGCTCTAATCCCAGCTCTAATCCCAGCTCCAACCCCTGCTCTAATCCCAGCTCTAATCCCAGCTCCAACCCCTGCTCTAATCCCAGCTCTAATCCCAGCTCTAATCCCAGCTCCAACCCCCGCTCTAACCCCAGCTCTAATCCCAGCTCTAATCCCAGCTGTAACCCCGCTCTAACCCCCGCTCTAACCCCCGCTCTAACCCCCGCTCTAATCCCAGCTCTAATCCCCGCTCTAACCCCAGCTCTAATCCCAGCTCTAACCCCGCTCTAACTCCCAGCTCTAATCCCAGCTCTAACCCCCGCTCTAATCCCAGCTCTAACCCCAGCTCTAATCCCAGCTCCAACCCCCGCTCTAATCCCAGCTCTAACCCCAGCTCTAATCCCCGCTCTAACCCCCGCTCTAACCCCCGCTCTAATCCCCGCTCTAATCCCCGCTCTAACCCCCGCTCTAATCCCAGCTCTAATCCCAGCTCCAACCCCCGCTCTAATCCCAGCTCTAACCCCCGCTCTAATCCCAGCTCCGACCCCTGCTCTAACCCCTGCTCTAACCCCCGCTCTAACCCCAGCTCTAATCCCAGCTCCAACCCCCGCTCTAATCCCAGCTCTAACCCCAGCTCTAATCCCCGCTCTAACCCCCGCTCTAACCCCCGCTCTAATCCCCGCTCTAATCCCCGCTCTAACCCCCGCTCTAATCCCAGCTCTAACCCCCGCTCTAATCACAGCTCCAACCCCCGCTCTAACCCCCGCTCTAACCCCCGCTCTAACCCCAGCTCTAATCCCAGCTCCAACCCCTGCTCTAATCCCAGCTCTAATCCCAGCTCCAACCCCTGCTCTAATCCCAGCTCTAATCCCAGCTCTAATCCCAGCTCCAACCCCCGCTCTAATCCAAGCTCCAACCCCACCTCTAATCCAAGCTCTAATCCCCGCTCTAACCCCCGCTCTAATCCCCGCTCTAACCCCCGCTCTAATCCCAGCTCTAATCCCCGCTCTAACCCCCGCTCTAATCCCAGCTCTACCCCAGCGCTAATCCCAGCGCTAATCCCAGCTCTAACCCCCGCTCTAACCCCCGCTCTAACCCCAGCTCTAACTCCAGCTCTAACCCCAGCTCTAATCCCAGCTCTACCCCAGCGCTAATCCCAGCTCTAACCCCCGCTCTAACTCCCGCTCTAACCCCAGGCTCTAATCCCAGCTCTATCCCAGCTTTAACCCCAGCGCTAATCCCAGCTCTAACCGCAGCTCTAACCCCCGCTCTAACCCCCGCTCTAATCCCATCTTTAATCCCAGCTCTAATCCCAGTTTTAATCCCAGCTCTACCCCAGCGCTAATCCCAGCTCTAATCCCAGGTCTAATCCCAGCTCTACCCAAGCGCTGATCCCAGCTCTGATCCCAGTTTTAATCCCAGCTTTGATCCCAGCAGTAGATCAGGAGATCTCTTGATCCAGTGATCCAGTCGTGATTCAGATCAGCTGGAAGTGACTGAAAGTCTGGATTCCCGCCTTCTCTCATGTTAACGTCTCCTCTCTCGCCCCCCAGGTGAAAAGCGACATAAAGAAGCGGGTCAGAGAGGATCCAGATTTCAGCTCTCAGCTGTTCCCAAACTCTCACAGAGCCTTTTCCTCCGACTCCTAATGAGAACCAGGGTTCTCCACCTGGCCTCCGTCACCCCCCCCTCCGTCAGCCCCCTCCGTCACCCCCCCTCCGTCAGCCCCCTCCGTCACCCCCCCCCCCCCCCCCCCCCCCCCCCCCCCCGTCACCCCCCTTCCGTGCCCCCCCCCCCATCCAGTTTGTTTTATCATCCGCCTCGCTCCGTCAGGCTCCGTCATGATTTTAGCTTTTATTCTGAGTGAAGTTTTGATTTGTTCTCCTGAATTCAGTCTGGATGTTTGTTTTTTCTCTGTTTCCATGGAAACTGAATCTGTTACCGTGGGAACGTGATGCTGTTGGTTCATGAATGTTCAGCTTAATAAAACCTTGATCTCACTTTAAACTCCGCCTTCCTCCTCTGGAGTCTCTCTCTCTCTCTCTCTCTCTCTCACACACACACACACACACACACATACACACACACACACACACACGTGTATTTATATCCTCGTGGGGACCTTCCATTGACTCCCATTCATGTCTAGCCCCTAACCCTGACCCTTACCCTAACCCTAACCCACACCACAACAAAGCCTAACCCTAAAGAAATGTTTCTGCACTTTTACTTTTCTCAGTAACAACAACATGGTCAAGAAAACACTGTTTCTCCTACTTAGGACCGGAAAAAGGTCCCCACAAGGCACGTCGTTCCACGTTTTGCTATCCTTGTGGGGACATTTGGCCCCGACAAGGATAGAAATACAAGAACACACACACACACACACACACACACACACACACACACACACACACACACACACACACACACACACACACACACACACACACACACACACACACACACACACACACACACACACACACACACACACACACACACACACACACACACACACACACACACTCGACTCCCCTCGCCCAGCTGGTTCCACCTGCTCCTTGTTAACTTCCTGCTTCAGATCCGGCAAAGGGAAAACGAGGAAAACTTTATTTTTGTGTGTGTGTGTGTGTGTGTGCCTTGCCACTTTTTTCAATCAATCAATCGGTCTGACTGTTTGTGCCCTTATCACTTTTTACAAGTCAAAATGTGGAATTTTTTTGTTTTTTGTTTTTTCTCCAAAAACGGTCTTACTATGGCCTTACCGCTTTTTTAAAGTAAGAATTCAGATGTTTTTTTTTTTTACCATTAAATGGTCTTACTATATCGCTTACCACTTTTTAAAGACAAAATTATGAATTTTTTTCACCACTGAATTGTCTAACCATTGCCTTACCACTTTTTAAAGTGAAAATTTTGACAAAAATGTTCCGTTTTTTTTAAATGGTCTTATCATATTGAAGTTAAAAATTATGAAACAATTTTTTTTTTTTTTTTTCACCATCACATGGTCTTACTATAGCTTTACCACTTCATTAATGTCAAAATTCCAAAAAAAATTTTTTTATATCATTTCATCAAAAAATGGTCTTTCTTTAGCCTTCCCACTATTGTAACAACAAATTTATGATTTTTTTTAAAATATTTGTCACCAAAAAATGGTCTTGCTATATAGCCTTACTGCTTTCTTAACGTCAAAATTGTAATTTTTGGGGGGTTTTTTTCATCAAAAAGTGGTCTTACTATACATGGTTTGGATTTATATACACAGGCCAGAGGTTATTTTTCCTACCTTGACATGTTTCGGCTGCCAAGCTGCAGCCTTCTGAGGAGGTCCAGCAAAATAGGTAGGCAAAATAACCTCTGGCCTGTGTATATGAATACAAAAAAAGGCCTAATGAACCTTATCGGTCTGGTCTTACTATAGCTGTACCACTTTTTTAAACGTCAAAATTATGAAAAAAAATATTTTTCATGTTTTTTCACCAAGAAATGGTCTTCCTCTAGCTGTACCACTTTTTAATGTCAAAATTAGGATTTTTTTCTAAATATTTTTTCACCAAAAAATGGTCTCACTGTAGCCATTCCCCATCTCACGAGCTGGCCGTAACATAAGGAGAAAAAGGAAGTAAAAACAGCCTTACCACTTTTTAACTTCAAAAACGTTAAAATAGTGGCAAGACATTTTTCTTGGTGAAAAAAAAATTTGAAACAATTTTGACATTAAATAAGTGGTAAAGCTTTAGTAAGACCATTTAACGGTGAAAAATATAAAAAAAAATGTTTTAGAATGTTGATGTTAAAGGGCAACTCTGGTTTTTTGACACCTGGACCTTATTTCTAGGTGTGTCATGCTCATATTCTCACTCAAACATGGTGCAGCTCGGAGTCCTTCAGAAAATATTTAGATCCAACCGATTTAGCGGGGGCCACGGCAAGGGCGCTTCAGCGCGGGACATAACCTCTGCAAAATCTCTCGTTTCGGCCATATTTCTTCATCCATCGTGTCATAAAGTCAGCTCGTCTACCGTCTTCAGGTGGGTCAGCTGACAGTTTTCGCTAATTTAGCCACAATTAGCTCGGATGGGAACGTTGCGGAGCTCCTCTCCCCAGCAGAGAGGCCCTCTGACTCGGCCTCGGCTGTCACGGCGCCTGGGTGCAAAGAGTGGTAAGACCGTTTTTTAATGAAAAATACATAATAGAAAATATAAAAATATATAATTAATTATATTTAAAAAAATTTCATTTTTATAATTTTGATGTTAAAGTGGTAAATAGTGGTAAGTAGTAAAACCATTTTTCAGTGAAAAAATATTTTTAAAAAGTTTCATAAGTGACATTGAAAAAGTGGTGAGGCTATGATAATACCATTTTTTGCTGAAAAAATATTTAAAAAATCATAACTTTGACGTTAAAAGTGGTGAGGCCATAGTAAAACCATTTTTTGATGAAAAATATTACAAAAAATTCATAATTTTGACGTTAAAATAGTGGTAAGGCCATTTTTTGGTGAAAATTTTTAGCTTTTTTACTTTAGAAACTTCACTTTTAGAATGTAAAGCTACAGACCAGAAACGGCCTGTTCTCAGCAGAGCTCAGGAGAGGGGACTTCAGGCTGGCTGATGTCCAGGAAAAAACTGGATTTTTAGGCAAAAAACATAAAATAGACTGGTGTTGGACCTCTGAGACCCATTGGAACTTGCTGAATACGGAGTCCGGGGCCCCTTGTTCGGGGCTAATTCTGAAACCCGGAAGAGAAAACGCTCCGTTTCACTGAAATCCCGCCTCTCCCCCTGTGGACTTTGACTGACAGCTACTTCAACCAATCAGGGCTTCAAAACAAATACGCTAGCTAGCTTTAGCTCTTTAGCTCTAGCTTCTCTACAGCAGACACACGAAAACATCTTTTCCTGTTAGAAACTCACCAAGCGCAGACCCTCCAGATCCTCCAGACCCTTCAGACCCTCCAGATCCTCCAGACCCTTCAGACCCTTCAGACCCTTCAGACTCTTCAGACCCTTCAGACCCCCCAGACCCTCCAGACCCTTCAGACTCTTCAGACCCTTCAGACCCTCCAGATCCTCCAGACCCTTCAGACCCTTCAGACCCTTCAGACTCTTCAGACTCTTCAGACCCTTCAGACCCCCCAGACCCTCCAGACCCTTCAGACTCTTCAGACCCTTCAGACCCTCCAGATCCTCCAGACCCTTCAGACTCTTCAGACCCTCCAGATCCTCCAGACCCTTCAGACCCTCCAGATCCTCCAGACCCTTCAGACCCTTCAGACCCTCCAGACTCTTCAGACCCTTCAGACTGCAGATGGCGCTGTTCTCCCGCTTCCACTAGTGGGAGAATAGCGCCAAAACCTGTATAAATCAGCTGACAAGATACGTCACAACAACATCACGTGACTCTCTGAAGAAGACAGCTGACAGCTGCCGAAACCGTCAGGTAAATAACAAAATACCTTCCTGGTCTTTGGAAAAGAACCTTTGTTTTGGATTATAACTTGGAAGACCAATGAACCTTTTTGGACTATTTACGCGCAAGTCCTGGATTACAGTGTATCAAAGACTTCCGGGCATTGGAGCGCCTGGAAGAGAAACGGGCACGTTTCCGCAACCATCTAAAATTCAGCCTAAGATGTCGAGACAAGGAAATCATCCCACGCAGCCTCTGTCTAAAGAACCCCATCCCAACCCATAATGCTGAAAGGATAATAAAAGGAGCACGCTTCGCCTTACTGAAGGAGAGAATACGGTGCACCGCAAACAAGGTAAACTCAACAGACACACAACTGAAAACAAACATTGACAGCTTTATACACAACTACGCTATGGATGAGCACACGAAAGGTTTGGTAGATGAATATCTTAAGGCAACACACGAACGCGTTTTCATTAAGACAAAAACAAGACATATTGAGAAACTACTAAGACTAGAGACACACAACCGGAAAGAAACTGAAGAAGACAAAATTAATCATAGGTGGGTGAAGAACCTGTCTGAGCGGCAACTCTCACAAATCCCAATAAAAGTGCTATTCAGAGGACTTAATTACGCCATCACCCCCAACAAGATGCCATACGATGATTTTATATTGGCCACGGAGCTAGCGTGCTAATCAATTAAGGATCAAGGAAAAAAAGCAGAGCTCAGGAACGAAGTAGCAGGAATCTTAAAAACTGCAAAATTACCACCAGGCAACATAACAAGGAGGAGAGAAAGGCCATCCACACACTTCAGAATGATAAAACAATAACAATAATACCAGCGGATAAGGGAAGAGCGACGGTCGTCATGGACACAAAGTGCTACGAACAGAAAATGGAGGACATGTTAAAAGACACAGATACTTATGAAATAATGAGAAAGGATCCAACAGAGGAAAAAAGAAGGCTCTCAAAGCTCTGCTGAAACCACTGTCAGCAGAGAAAAAAATAGACAAAGACACATACAACCACCTTATACCAACAGCCAACATCACTCCACGTATATATGGCTCACCTAAAATCCACAACAAGGATGCCCCCCTGAGGCCATGGTGGACAGCATAGGATCAGTTACCTACAACTTGTCAGAAGCACTGGTGGATTTCATTAAACCATTACTTGGACAATCGAAACAACACTGTAAAAACTCAAGAGAACTGGCAGAAGAACTCAAGAACATTCAAGTACACCCAGATGAAATCCTCATCTCACATGATGCCATATCCCTCTTCACAAAGACCCCCGTACACGTGACCCTGCACAGAGTGGAAAACAGACTCAGGACGGACAAAACACTCAAGAAACGCACCAATGTGACAGTAGAGGACATAACCCGGCTTTTACATTTTGTCTCCACGTCAACATATTTCCAGTACAAACAAAACATTTACAGACAAAAAGAGGGTTTCGCCATGGGGGACCCCCTCTCAGCCATCATGAGTGGGTTTTTCATGAAGGATCTGGAGGAGAAGGCCATCAACACTGCACCAGCTCAGTGTGGACTCACTATGTGGAAGAGGTATGTGGACGACATCCTGGAGAAAATAAAAAAAGGACACACACAAGAATTAACAAAACATCTCAACACAATCGACACCACCGGAAAAATACAGTTCACACACGAAGAAGAAGAGAACCAGGCAATACATTTTCTGGATATTAACATTTCCCACAAAGAGGACGGCAGCATTAAAATAAACATTTACAGGAAACCAACGCACACCGATCAATATCTCTGATGGACATCTGAACACCCCACAGCGCACAAACTCTCTGTAATAAGAACACTGTTTGACCGGGCCAATATAATCACAGACGAGGAGGAGAGGAGGAAAGAAGAACTACACATCATTCAAGCGCTCAAACAATGCGGATACCCCAACTGGGCAAAACAAAAAGGAAGAAGGCAGGTTCAGGAGAAGAAAAAGAGACCCAAGCCAAAAGAAAACAACAGAGAGCGGATGGAGAGCAGCACGATGGTAACCCTCCCATACATCAGGGGCATCACAGAGAAAGTACAAAGAGCAATGAAAAAACAAAACATCAATACTCCAGTAAAACCACATAGAAAACTCAGACAAATACTTGTACACCCCAAAGACAGAATACAACCGGAGCAAAAATGCAATATTATCTACGGAATCCCATGTAAGCTATGTAACAAAACATACATTGGAGAGACAGGGAGGACTTTCAGCACACGAAAAAAGGAACACAAGACAGAATGTGAGAAAGAAACCAGCACAGCACTAACACGAGCAACAAAAAGAAAAGCTGAACAGGAACAACTCAAGTCGGCCATTTCAGATCATTGCAAAGAGAAAATCACATTCTGGATTGGGACGGAGCGAGAGTCATCGGGACAGAAGAGAACAAACACCGACGCTGGATAAAAGAGGCTATTGAAATTTGGAAACGTGCCCCCGAGACAGTGAACCGGGATGAGGGGGCCTTTCTGCTTTCACACACCTGGGATGCTGTACTCAAGAAGTCGGACTGCAGATGGCGCTGTTCTCCCGCTTCCACCAGTGGGAGAATAGCGCCAAAACCTGTTTAAATCAGCTGACAAGATACGTCACAACAACATCACGTGACTCTCTGAAGAAGACAGCTGACAGCTGCCGAAACCGTCAGGTAAATAACAAAATACCTCCCTGGTCTTTGGAAAAGAACCTTTGTTTTGGATTATAACTTGGAAGACCAATGAACCTTTTTGGACTATTTTGGGTCTTCAGACTCTTCAGACCCTTCAGACTCTTCAGACCCTTCAGACCCTTCAGACTCTTCAGACCCTTCAGACCCTCCAGACCCTTCAGACTCTTCAGACCCTTCAGACCCTTCAGACCCTCCAGACCCTTCAGACTCTTCAGACCCTCCAGACCCTTCAGACTCTTCAGACCCTTCAGACCCTCCAGACCCTTCAGACTCTTCAGACCCTCCAGACCCTTCAGACTCTTCAGACCCTTCAGACCCTTCAGACCCTTCAGACCCTCCAGACCCTTCAGACTCTTCAGACCCTTCAGACCCTCCAGACCCTTCAGACTCTTCAGACCCTCCAGACCCTTCAGACCCTCCAGACCCTTCAGACTCTTCAGACCCTTCAGACCCTTCAGACTCTTCAGACTCTTCAGACGCTTCAGACTCTTCAGACCCTTCAGACTCTTCAGACTCTTCAGACCCTTCAGACCCTTCAGACCCTTCAGACTCTTCAGACTCTTCAGACCCTTCAGACCCTCCACACCCTTCAGACCCTTCAGACTCTTCAGACTCTTCAGACCCTTCAGACCCTTCAGACCCTTCAGACTCGTCAGACTCTTCAGACCCTCCAGACCCTTCAGACCCTTCAGACTCTTCAGACCCTTCAGACCCTTCAGACCCTTCAGACCCTTCAGACCCTTCAGACTCTTCAGACCCTTCAGACTCTTCAGACCCTCCAGACCCTCCAGACCCTTCAGACCCTTCAGACCCTTCAGACTCTTCAGACTCTTCAGACCCTTCAGACCCTTCAGACCCTTCAGACTCTTCAGACCCTTCAGACCCTTCAGACTCTTCAGACTCTTCAGACCCTTCAGACCCTTCAGACCCTTCAGACTCTTCAGACCCTTCAGACTCTTCAGACTCTTCAGACCCTTCAGACTCTTCAGACGCTTCAGACTCTTCAGACTCTTCAGACCCTCCAGACCCTTCAGACCCTTCAGACTCTTCAGACTCTTCAGACCCTTCAGACCCTTCAGACCCTTCAGACTCTTCAGACCCTTCAGACTCTTCAGACCCTCCAGACCCTCCAGACCCTTCAGACCCTCCAGACCCTCCAGACCCTTCAGACCCTTCAGACCCTTCAGACTCTTCAGACTCTTCAGACCCTTCAGACCCTTCAGACCCTTCAGACTCTTCAGACCCTTCAGACCCTTCAGACTCTTCAGACTCTTCAGACCCTTCAGACCCTTCAGACTCTTCAGACTCTTCAGACCCTTCAGACTCTTCAGACGCTTCAGACTCTTCAGACTCTTCAGACCCTCCAGACCCTTCAGACCCTTCAGACTCTTCAGACCCTCCAGACCCTTCAGACCCTTCAGACCCTTCAGACTCTTCAGACTCTTCAGACTCTTCAGACCCTTCAGACCCTCCAGACTCTTCAGACTCTTCAGACCCTTCAGACCCTTCAGACTCTTCAGACCCTTCAGACCCTCCAGACTCTTCAGACCCTCCAGACTCTTCAGACTCTTCAGACTCTTCAGACCCTTCAGACCCTTCAGACCCTTCAGACCCTCCAGACTCTTCAGACCCTTCAGACTCTTCAGACCCTTCAGACCCTTCAGACCCTCCAGACCCTTCAGACCCTCCAGACTCTTCAGACCCTTCAGACCCTTCAGACTCTTCAGACTCTTCAGACCCTCCAGACTCTTCAGACCCTCCAGACTCTTCAGACTCTTCAGACCCTTCAGACTCTTCAGACCCTCCAGACTCTTCAGACTCTTCAGACCCTCCAGACTCTTCAGACCCTCCAGACTCTTCAGACTCTTCAGACTCTTCAGACCCTCCAGACTCTTCAGACCCTCCAGACTCTTCAGACTCTTCAGACCCTTCAGACTCTTCAGACCCTCCAGACTCTTCAGACTCTTCAGACCCTCCAGACTCTTCAGACCCTCCAGACTCTTCAGACCCTTCAGACTCTTCAGACCCTTCAGACCCTCCAGACTCTTGCTCTTGCTTGACTGTTGCTTTCAGATGATGGAAAAAAAAAAGTCAAAGTTTATCTCCGTTATCGGAGATACAAAAAGCAGCAACGCTCATGCTCAATGCTATAGTAAGAGCGTTCTTTGGTGGAAAAAAAACGCATATTTTTTAACAATTTTGACGATAAAATTGTTGTCAGACTATAGTAACACAATTTTTTGGTGAAAAAAAAAAACAAAACATAATTTTGATGTGAAAAAAGTAGGAAGGCTATAGTAAGACCATTCTTTGAAACAAAAATATTTTTTCAAATAATTGTGATGTTAAAATAGTTGTCAGGTTATAGTAACACAATTTTTTTGGTGAAAAACTATTAAAATTCATACGTTTGACGTTAAGAAAGTAGTAATTCAATAGTAAGACCATTTTTTGTGCTAATTTTTTAAAAATAAGTTTGACGTTAAAACAGTGGGAAGGCTATAGTAAGACCATTTAGTGGTGAAAAAGCAACAGAGAAAAAATCTAAATTTTTTTGCTTTTTAAGACCATTTAAATTAAAAAATAAGATGTGCTTTCACCTTATCACTTTTTTAAAGTGAAAATTATGAAAAAAATGTTTGCTTTTTGACCAATAAATGGTCTTACCATGGCCTTACCACTTTTTAAAAGTCAAAAATAGGGATTTTTTTTTTTTTTGTACTTTCCACTCATAAATGGTCTGACTATAGTTTACTGGTTTTTTAAAGGGATACTTCAACATTTTGGCAAATTGGCCCATTTAGCGGCCATGTGTGGATTATAACGTGTCACCAAAGTGTTTTGGGGTTGTTGGATTGTGTATTTGATGAGTTTGACGAGGGGGAACAAAAATACCGTCCACTTCCATTGTGTCCGTCCTGAAAACCTTCCTGACTCGCCTCTGGATAAACAACAGCTCGCCTCACAGAAACAGTCAGTCTGCTGCTCTGATGACTGAGGAGTTGAGCTCAATGGGCCAGTTTGCCAAAATGTTGAAGTTTCCCTTTAAAAGCAAAATTTGCAACCTTTTTTTCACTAATTAATGGTCTTTTTAAAGTTGAAAATGTGGAACATTCTTTTTGTTTTTTCACAAAAAAATGGTCTTACCATGTATGGCCTTACCGCTTTTTTAATGGCAAATGAGGATTCTTCTTTTTGACACAGAAATGGTCTTATTATAGCCCTACCACTGTTTTAAAGTCAATATAGAGAAAAAAATTACTTCTTATTTCACTAATAATTGGTCTGACCACTACTTTTTTATAAGTCAAAATTAGGATTTTTTTTTTTTTTTTTTTTTTTTGGGGGGGGGGGGCTCCTCACATCAGAAGGGGCGGGGCTTGGTGACGTTGGGAGGCGTGATACCTGACGGCGGGGTTGACCTGAGCGGTGAGCTTCCTGGTGGGACGGCGGATCATAAACTCCACTGGACTCTCCGCCTCGTCCGGCTCCTCTTTTCACGACCCCAACAACTTATTTCACAAAGAAATGGGCGTCATGTTAGACCCACATCTCACCTTTAAAAAACATATAAAACAAATGTGCCACAGTATGAAATACAACATCAAAACATTCAAACGCATCAGAAATTCTTTACCACTGCAGGCAGCTCTGACTTCTTTAACAGCATGATCGTGTCCAGACTTTATTACTGCATGACCTGCTGGTCCCGGCCAGGAAAACCACCCTGAGGCCGCTGGAAGCACTGCACAAACAATCACTCCAAATTCTAGACAAGAAGCCACGCCAACACCGCCACTGCACCATCCTTCAAAAAAAACTTCAACATCCAGAAATATGCCTCAATTAGAATGACAAACAAAATATTAAATACTCTGCACCTCTTCAGAACCTTATCCAGGACACCTCGGCAGTAACATCGCCATCCACACGAGCTTCTTCCACTGGGCAATGTCATATACCAAGACTTCAAACATCTGCCCAGTCAGCCTTCTCTTACAGAGCTATTCAGGACTGGAATGACCGGCCAACCGCTCTGAAAACTCAGATGATCTCACCTTCTCCACAGAGCTGAAACAGTGGCTGGGGAACAACCAACACTGCCAACACACACCGGGTTCTTCAGATCTAAGCTATGAGCCCGAACACGTATGAACAGGCCTGAAGGTGTAAATGTGCAATATTTTATATGTAAATATGGGTGTTTTTAACTTTTATTGTGACATTGTAAATGATGTGTGTATGTAAACAGAACATGGATTTGATTGTGTGTCTGGGTTGTGATGAGATTGTGTGGACAAATGTTGCCTGTGTGAGTGCGAGGTAACTGAGAGAGGGAATACTTAACTGCTTGTGTTGATGTAATGTAAGTAAACTTTATCCTTGTAAGCAGGGGCTGCAGATGGAAACGAGCTGTGAAGCTCTAATCTGCTGCAGAACATCTCTGGACATCGTCCCTTCAGATAAAGACTAAACTAACTAACTAAACTCACTGATGTTCTGAACGCCTCTTTTTTTAATTCAAATTATTGAAAAAAATGTGTCAGAGGTCCTGCTGCAGCCTTACTTTCTGTTTTGAAAAACAAACTGTTTGGGCTGTTTTCACTCCTGAAACGTCTCCCGACAGCCTGACCTCCTTTTGTTCCAGTGAATTTTGTTTTTCGTTCCGTCTCATCATGCTGACTGCAGCCTGACGGTGTGTGTATACAGTACACACTGAACACCAGAATCTGGTCACATGTCGTCTGAAGCAACGAGCCTGAAACGGTTCCGGAAAACCTCCTCTGAAAACCAGAAGGGATTTCATTCAAGCTTCTCTCCGACCCGAAACCTTCACTTCTTTACGTTCTGCTTCTCGCTCTCTGAGGAATCGATCCCATTAACCGTAAACGTCTGAGAGAAACAGCAGAACCTTCCAGCTGCAGATTCCTCCTGAAACACAAACCTCCAGCCGAGAGAACCCGGAGAACACTCCACTGTAAACACTGAGAGAACCCGGAGAACACTCCACTGTAAACACTGAGAGAACCCGGAGAACACTCTGCTGAAAACACTGAGAGAACCCGGAGAACACTCTGCTGAAAACACTGAGAGAACCCGGAGAACACTCCACTGAAAACACTGAGAGAACCCGGAGAACACTCTGCTGAAAACACTGAGAGAACCCGGAGAACACTCTGCTGAAAACACTGAGAGAACCCGGAGAACACTCTGCTGAAAACACTGAGAGAACCCGGAGAACACTCTGCTAGTGGAGGTGGAACACGGAGCTACTGAACGTTTGGACGGAACACCAGGCTGGATTATTGCAGCACCAGAAGAACCAGAGTCTGGAACCACGGAAGGTTCTAGAAGTTCTGCTTTGATGGAATCTCTTTATCAGTTTAAAGCCAGGTTTACACTTGCACAACCTTTTGCCACGATGTTGTCGTGGCAAGGCGTGCCAGAGTCACGAACCGGCAGGCTCCCGCACCGTCAGTGTCACGAACCGGCACGACGCGCTCACGCATAGTCTCTACATAGTTTACGAGCTTCCCGCATCGGCACGACGTGGTTGCGCAATTCGGCACGCCATATAAAAAGGGGGCTTCCTCAACCCCGGGCCGCGGCGCGCAGAGCTGGGATTTCTGCTCCGGTGAGCTGCTGCGTTCAGGTGACTGGAGCGAGCGGCGGAAAACTGAAACTCGCTCGTTCACATGAAGGCAGCGGAGACAGCTGGACTCTGGAGACACTCTGGAGACACTGAGGAGACACTGAGGACACACTGAGGAGACACTGAGGAGACACTCAGGAGACACTGAGGAGACACCGAGGACACACTGAGGACACACTGAGGACACACTGAGGAGACACTCAGGAGACACCGAGGAGACACTGAGGAGACACTCAGGAGACACTCAGGAGACACTCAGGAGACACCAGAACCCCCTGCAGAACCAGGAGCATTCTGCAGGGGGGTCTCTGGGTTCCTCCTCGTTACTCCGCCTGGAAAACACCGGCTGCTCCGCAGAACCAAGATCAGCGGCTCGTTCCTCGTTCCGCGTCTTTTAGAACGTTCCACAAAGCGGAGAGTCGTTCCGTCAAAACAGAAAAGTTTGTAAGTTTATTTCATGGTAAAATCTTCAGGATTTGCAGAAACACTTTTTGAAAAGGACCAAACGGAGAACAGCCGTTCCACGAAAAAAAGATTTTAATTAAAAGAATCGTTTCAAAACGTCATTTTTCAGTAAAAACTGCAGAAAATCATCAAAACTAGAAAAGTTTGTTTCTTCATCTTTTTAAAAATCAGACAGAAAAACTTCAACCAAGAAAAACTGTTTCAGCAAGAAGAATCAAACATTAGCATGAGCAGGGCTAGCATGAGGCTAACAGGCGCTAGCAGGGTTAGCAGGTGGCTAACAGGTCTTAGCAGGGTTAGCACGTGGCTAACAGGTCTTAGCGGGGTTAGCATGTAGCTAACAGGTTTTAACAGGGTTAGCACGTGGCTAACAGGTGTCAGGGTTAGCATGTGGCTAACAGGTGTTAGCAGGGTTAGCATGTGGCTAACAGGTGTTAGCAGGGTTAGCATGTGGCTAGCCCAGTGGTCTTACTGTAGCTTCACCACTTTTTTTAAAGTCAAAATTGCTAAAAACAATTTCTTTTCAAACTGTGGCTCCTGATTGGTCGTACTCGGCCTCGCCTCAGTTCTGACGTTGAAATCAAGAATTTCTCTTTTCTAATTTTCAGTAATTTCTGGTCTCATGAAGGTTTCGCAATGGAACTCATTATTTAGTTTTGGCTCACTGGATAGAGCTGCTGGTCCGACTCCCAGCTGCTTCTTCCAATTTTCAGACTGGTTAGCATGTGAGCATTGTTTAGCATGTTAGCATGGTCAATGTGTCAGGGTTAACGCGGTTTGCTCGTTGGCGTTTTATCAGGGTTAACGTGTTAGCATGGTTAATGTATCTGTGTTAGCATGTTAACATGACTAATGTGACAGCGTGGTTACCGTGTCAGCATTGTTTAGCGTGTTAGCATGGTTAACACTTTAGCATGGTTAATGCGATAGCAGAGTTAGCGTGATTAGTGTGTTAGCATGGTTAACGTGTTAGTGTGGTTAACGTATCAGGGTTGGCGTGTTAGCATGCTTATTGCGATAGTGTGGTTAGCGTGTTGGCATGGTCATCGTGTTAGCATGCTAGCGTATTAGCATTAGCATCATGAAGCTCCTGCTTCATGTTTTTCATCATTTTTGTAAAAGAAAATCAGATCAAGACGAAACACGAGACGATCTGGAGGAACCCATCTGATGATCAGCTGATCGGGGGCGGGGTTGCTTCAGGTTCCTCCGGGTTCCTTCGGGTTCCTCCGGGTTCCTCCGGGTTCCGGGGCCTCGGGTCACAGGAACGCCCCCGGGTTGGATCGGGGGTCTTTCAGGTTCCTGAATCTGTGGGTGAGCCAGACTCCCAGAACCTGGAACCACCAACAGTCAGTCTGGAAAACCAACAAACCGCAGGGTTCCTCACCGGCGGGCGACCTCTGACCTCTGTGAAGCTGAAGAACAGCCCGATGCCTCCGACGAAGCGCAGAACCTCCCCGGCGTACCGCTGGAGGGTGACGGAACAGCTGGAGCAGGTCTGGGTGGAGGTCAGGGCACAAGGCTGGAAGATGGAGAACAGAGGAGAACAGAGGAGAACAGAGGAGAACAGAGGAGAACAGAGGAGAACAGAGGAGAACAGAGGAGAACAGAGAGGAGAACAGAGGAGAACAGAGGAGAACAGAGAGGAGAACAGAGGAGAACAGAGGAGAACAGGAGGAGAACAGAGGAGAACAGAGGAGAACAGAGAGGAGAACAGAGAGGAGAACAGAGGAGAACAGAGAGGAGAACAGAGGAGAACAGAGGAGAACAGAGAGGAGAACAGAGGAGAACAGAGGAGAACAGGAGGAGAACAGAGGAGAACAGAGGAGAACAGAGAGGAGAACAGAGAGGAGAACAGAGGAGAACAGAGAGGAGAACAGAGGAGAACAGAGGAGAACAGAGGAGAACAGAGAGGAGAACAGAGGAGAACAGAGGAGAACAGAGAGGAGAACAGAGGAGAACAGAGGAGAACAGAGAGGAGAACAGAGGAGAACAGAGGAGAACAGAGAGGAGAACAGAGGAGAACAGAGGAGAACAGAGGAGAACAGAGGAGAACAGAGAGGAGAACAGAGGAGAACAGAGGAGAACAGAGAGGAGAACAGAGGAGAACAGGAGGAGAACAGAGGAGAACAGAGGAGAACAGAGGAGAACAGAGGAGAACAGAGAGGAGAACAGAGAGGAGAACAGAGGAGAACAGGAGGAGAACAGAGGAGAACAGGAGGAGAACAGAGAGGAGAACAGAGGAGAACAGAGGAGAACAGGAGGAGAACAGAGAGGAGAACAGAGGAGAACAGAGGAGAACAGAGGAGAACAGAGGAGAACAGGAGGAGAACAGAGGAGAACAGAGGAGAACAGAGGAGAACAGAGGAGAACAGAGGAGAACAGGAGGAGAACAGAGGAGAACAGAGGAGAACAGAGGAGAACAGGAGGAGAACAGAGGAGAACAGAGGAGAACAGAGGAGAACAGGAGGAGAACAGAGGAGAACAGAGGAGAACAGGAGGAGAACAGAGGAGAACAGAGGAGAACAGAGGAGAACAGAGGAGAACAGAGGAAAACAGGAGAACAGAGGAGAACAGAGAGGAGAACAAGGTGGAGAACAGGGAGGAACGGAGGAGAACGGAGGAGAACAGAGGAGAACAGAGAGGAGAACAGAGAGGAGAACAGAGGAGAACAGAGAGGAGAACAGAGGAGAACAGGAGGAGAACAGAGGAGAACAGAGAGGAGAACAGAGGAGAACAGAGGAGAACAGAGAGGAGAACAGAGGAGAACAGAGAGGAGAACAGAGGAGAACAGAGGAGAACAGAGAGGAGAACAGAGGAGAACAGAGGAGAACAGAGGAGAACAGAGGAGAACAGGAGGAGAACAGAGGAGAACAGAGGAGAACAGGAGGAGAACAGAGGAGAACAGAGGAGAACAGGAGGAGAACAGAGGAGAACAGAGGAGAACAGAGGAGAACAGAGGAGAACAGAGAGGAGAACAGAGGAGAACAGAGGAGAACAGAGGAGAACAGAGAGGAGAACAGAGAGGAGAACAGAGGAGAACAGAGAGGAGAACAGAGAGGAGAACAGAGGAGAACAGAGAGGAGAACAGAGGAGAACAGAGAGGAGAACAGAGGAGAACAGAGGAGAACAGAGAGGAGAACAGAGGAGAACAGAGGAGAACAGAGGAGAACAGAGGAGAACAGAGGAGAACAGAGAGGAGAACAGAGGAGAACAGAGGAGAACAGAGGAGAACAGAGAGGAGAACAGAGGAGAACAGAGGAGAACAGAGAGGAGAACAGAGGAGAACAGAGGAGAACAGAGAGGAGAACAGAGGAGAACAGAGGAGAACAGAGGAGAACAGAGAGGAGAACAGAGGAGAACAGAGGAGAACAGAGGAGAACAGAGGAGAACAGAGAGGAGAACAGAGGAGAACAGAGGAGAACAGAGAGGAGAACAGAGAGGAGAACAGAGAGGAGAACAGAGAGGAGAACAGAGAGGAGAACAGAGGAGAACAGAGAGGAGAACAGAGAGGAGAACAGAGGAGAACAGAGGAGAACAGAGGAGAACAGGAGGAGAACAGAGGAGAACAGAGGAGAACAGAGGAGAACAGAGAGGAGAACAGAGGAGAACAGAGAAAACAGAGGAGAACAGAGGAGAACAGAGAGGAGAACAGAGGAGAACAGAGGAGAACAGAGAGGAGAACAGAGAGGAGAACAGAGAGGAGAACAGAGAGGAGAACAGAGAGGAGAACAGAGGAGAACAGAGAGGAGAACAGAGGAGAACAGAGGAGAACAGAGGAGAACAGAGGAGAACAGAGGAGAACAGAGGAGAACAGGAGGAGAACAGAGGAGAACAGGAGGAGAACGGAGGAGAACAGAGGAGAACAGAGGAGAACAGAGAAAACAGAGAATTAGAAAGAGTTCTTGAGGGAATCACCAACACTGAGAACGGCTCCGTTTCTCTCTGGTTCTGCTTCAGGATGGTTTTCTGGAGAAGCTGCTGGGGTTCAGAACCGGGTTCTCCGGGTTCTGCCTGAATAAGGACGTGTTCTCACCGCGGAGCAGGAGCTGTTGGGGCTGAAGGACGAGAACCCGCAGCAGTCCAGAGTGTTCTCCACGTCTCGCTGAGTGCTCTCCGACTTGTTCCAGCCGATCTCCAGCAGGTGGTTCTGCGGAGAACATCACAAACACATCGTCAGACGTTCTGCTGAGGCCGAGCCGGGTTCTCCTCAGGAACACTGCGGGTTCTAAAATAGCATGATCTGAGTTCTGACAGAATCAGTGAATTAACGACTGAAATCTTTTTAATGGATCAGATTTACAGCATTTTTCTCACGTTCCGTGACCTCAGAGGTCGAAACGTTCTGGATGTTCCATGTGTTCCCACAGTAGAACGAGCTCACCTGCTGATCGATGTTCAGCGACAGACAGGCGCAGGAGACGGAGAACTGCAGGACGAAGGCCGCCGACAGAACCATCATGTACTGAGAACACGTTAAGGACGTTCTCCTGAAAGACATTCCAGACAAGGAAGACCTCCTCCGGAGAACCCGTCAACACGGAGAACCCGCCCCCTGCTGTGAAGGATACGAAGAACAGCAGCACCTGGTGGTGCTTCAGGGCGCCGCACAGCCCCATGAGGGCCACCAGGAGCAGGAGAACCCCGACCCCGATGACCCCCGCCACCACCCGGATGCTGGAGACCAGGCCGAACCACTTCCCCCAGGCGGCCACGCCCACCAGCAGCAGGCTGACCAGCTGGGGGGGGTAGAGAGCAGGGTGAGGGGGGGCAACTGCTGTCACCACTAGAGGACACTGTGTAACACTGTTAGCTTTAACATTAGCAGAGTCAACATCAGTCATTACTAGCTTTAGCATTAGCGAAGCGGCCATCGACCATTGCTAGCTTTAACATTGGCGGAGCTGAAATCAACTACTGTTAGCTTTAGCATTAGTGGAGCCAGTTTGATGATTATTTTCAGGAAATGGAAATGAGCTGTAAACGCTGAGGAGAAAGCTGAAGCGTCTCTGAACTGGTTAACCGGTTTACCGGTGAACTGGTTTACAGGTTTGGAACGCGTACAGTCAGAACCAGGGGGACGATTCGCTTGTCTTCAAGAGACAAAAGAACAAAAACTGAAACAAAGACGGAACCATCAGTTCCCAAACAGTTCAAAGAAATCACGCTTGAAAAGGTTCCTGCTATTAGAACCTCAAAGAAAGTAAAAACTGCAACAAAGAAAGTAGAAACTGCAATAAAGTAAAAAAGGTAGTAAAGAAAGTAAAAACTGTAACAAAGATAGTAAAAAACTGCCGTAAAGAAAGTAGAAACTGCAGAAGGATTCCAGTCCGCTTTCCGTCCCGCCACAGCACTGAAACAGCATTATTAAAGATCACAGACGACCTTCTCACGGCAGCTGACCACGGTTTGATCTCCATCCTCATCCTCCTCGATCTGAGGTGGCCTTCGACACCGCCTCTCACTCCATCCTGCTCAATAGGCTCTCTCACCCCTCTTCTCTGGTTTCACTCCTCCCTCACTGGAGCTCTCAGTTCATCACCTCCCAGCCTCCCCGTCACTTCTGGTGTCCCCAGGGCTCTGTCCTGGGGCCCCTCCTCTTCGTCATATACAGTATCTTCTTCCCCTCGGTAGCATTTTCCGGAAACTTGGTATTAATTTTCACTGCCATGCGGAGACACCCAGCTCTCTCTCTAAACCTGACTCCACTCTCCCCCTCCTCTCTCGCCCTCTGTATCTCTGAATCAAATCCTGGTTCACCTTCCTGAAATTCAACAGTGATAAAACAGAACTTCTTCTTGTTGGCACCAAGTCCTCACTGTCCAGATCTACCAGGCTGTCCCTCACAGTGGACAGGTCCTCAGTGTCCCCGTCCCCTCAGGTTAGAGTCTGGGTGTCGTCCTCCAGCTCACTCTCTTTACACTCCACATTAATAACCTCACTCGGTCTGCACACTTCCACCTACGCAACATAAACCCCCGTCGCCTCTCTCTCGCCCCTCTCTCGCCCCTCTCTCGCCCCCTCTCACCCCTCACACCACTGCCATCCTGGCTCTCAGCCTCGTCTCCCCCCTCCTCTCTGGTTTTCCCACAATCCCTCCAGAAGCTCCAGCTGGTCCAGAACTCACCAAAACCCTTCCTCTCACCACACCACCCGTCCTCCAGCAGCTCCATGGGTTCCCTGTCAAAGTCCGGATCCGTTTCAAAATACTTCTGTCCCCCCACCTATCTGATCTCCTCCACGCCCCCCCCCCCCACGCTCCTCAGGTCCTCTCTCTCCACCTCTCTGTGGCCTCGGCCCTCCTCAGCTCCATGGAGAGCAGAGCATCACTCTGGACCTCTCTCCACCAGACATGACTCTCTCTCTCTGTTTAAATCCAGATTCAAAACTCATCTGTTTCCATCTGCCCATCATCTGTAACCTCACTCTTTTAATTCACTGTATGTTTTCTGTTGTTTTATTTATTTGTAATGTGTTTTTACTCCCCTAGAACTGCCACCTTAACGTGGTGGGGGAGTTTGAGAGCCCGCATGATCCCAGGACCTGTGTTGCCGGGGGGCTTTATGCCCCCTAGTAGGGTCTCCCATGGCAAACAGGTCCTGGGTGACGGGCCAGACTGAGAGCAGTTCAAAACCCCCTATGATTAGAAAAAGAACAAAGGTCGTTACGTCGCCCGGTATGGCGCAGCCGGGGCCCCACACCTGGAGCCAGGCTGGGGTTGGGGCTCGTAAGCGAGCGCCTGGTGGCCGGGTCTTTGCCCACGGGGCCCGGCCGGGCTCAGCCCGAAGGGACGACGTGGGCCTGACCTCCGGTGGGCTCACCACCCACCGAGGGAACCGTAGGGGCCGGGTGCAGTGTGGATTGGGTGGCAGCCGACGGCAGGGTGCCCGGCGACCCGATCCCCGGACACAGACTGGCTCTAGGGACATGGAATGTCACCTCGTTGGCGGGGAAGGAGCCTGAGCTTGTGAGGGAGGTTGAGAGGTACCGGCTAGATATAGTCGGGCTCACCTCCACACATAGCCTGGGCTCTGGAACCCAACCTCTCGAGAAGGGCTGGACTCTCCACTTCTCTGGCGTTGCCCGCGGTGAGAGGCGGCGGGCTGGTGTGGGTTTGCTTGTAGCCCCACAGCTCAGCCGCCATGTGTTGGAGTTCACCCCAGTGAACGAGAGGGTTGCATCCCTGCGCCTTCGGGTCGGGGATAGGTGCCTCACTGTTGTCTCGGCTTACGGGCCGAACAGCAGTGCAGAGTACCCGGCCTTCTTGGAGTCCCTGGGAGGGGTGCTGGACAGTGCTCCGACTGGGGACTCCATTGTTCTACTGGGGGACTTCAACGCCCACGTGGGCAGCGACAGTGAGACCTGGAAGGGGGTGATTGGATCACACGGCCTCCCCGATCTGAACCCAAGTGGTGTTCTGTTATTGGACTTCTGTGCTAGTCACAGTTTGTCCATAACGAACACCATGTTCGAGCACAGGGGTGTCCATAAGTGCACTTGGCACCAGGACACCCTAGGTCGGAGGTCGATGATCGACTTTGTTGTCGTGTCATCTGACCTCCGGCCGTGTGTTTTGGACACTCGGGTGAAGAGAGGGGCAGAGCTGTCGACCGATCACCACCTGGTGGTGAGTTCGATTCGCTGGCGGAGGAGGAAACCGAACAGACTTGGCAGACCCAAACGTGTTGTGAGGGTCTGCTGGGAACGTCTGGTGGAACCCTCTGTCAGCATGGCTTTCAACTCCCACCTCCGGGAGAGCTTCTCTCATGTCCCGAGGGAGGCTGGGGACATTGAGTCCGAGTGGACCATGTTCTCCACCTCCATTGTCGAAGCAGCTGCTCGGAGCTGTGGTCGTAAGGTCTCCGGTGCCTGTCGTGGCGGCAACCCCCGAACCCGGTGGTGGACACCGGAAGTAAGGGCTGCCGTCAAGCTGAAGAAGGAGTCCTATCGAGCCTTGCTGGCTCATGGGACTCCCGAAGCAGCTGACGGGTACCGGCAGGCCAAGCGGACTGCAGCCCAAGCAGTTGTGGAGGCAAAAACTCGGGTCTGGGAGGAGTTCGGGGAGGCCATGGAGGAGGACTATCGGTCGGCCTCGAAGAAATTCTGGCAAACCGTCCGGCGCCTCAGGAGGGGAAAGCAGGTCTCCGCCAACACTGTTTACAGTGGAGGTGGGGAGTTGCTGACCTCAACTGGGGATATTGTTGGACGGTGAAGGAATACTTTGAGGACCTCCTCAATCCCGTCGCCACGTCTTCCGTGGAGGAAGCAGAGGCTGAGGTCTCAGAGGTGGACCGTCCATCACCCAAGCTGAAGTCACTGAGGTGGTTGGCAAGCTCCTCGGTGGCAAGGCACCGGGGGTGGACGAGATTCGGCCTGAGTACCTTAAGTCTCTGGATGTGTAGGGACTGTCTTGGTTGACACGTCTCTGCAACATCGCGTGGCTGTCGGGGATGGTGCCTCTGGATTGGCAGACCGGGGTGGTGGTCCCCCTGTTTAAAAAGGGGGACCGGAGGGTGTGCTCCAACTATAGGGGGATTACCACTCCTCAGCCTCCCCGGGAAAGTCTATTCCAGGGTACTGGAGAGGAGGATCGATCCGATAGTCGAACCTCGGATCCAGGAGGAAACAATGCGGTTTTCGTCCTGATCGTGGAACAGTGGACCAGCTCTATACCCTCCATAGGGTGCTCGAGGGTTCGTGGGAGTTTGCCCAAACCAGTCCACTGTGTTTTGTGGATTTGGAGAAGGCATTCGACCGTGTCCCTCGTGGTGTCTTGTGGGGGGTGCTCGGGAATACGGAGTTCGGGGCCCTTGTTAAGGGCCGTCGGTCTTTGTATGACCGGAGTAGGAGTCTGGTCCGCATTGCCAGGCAGGTAAGTCGGACCTGTTCCCGGTGGCATGTTGGACTCCGGCAGGGCTGCCCTTTGTCACCGGGTTATGTCATAATCTTCATGGACAGAATTTCTAGTGCAGCCAGGGGACGGAGGGGTCCGGTTCGGTGAACCACAGGATTTCATCTCTGCTTTTTGCAGATGAAGTTGTCCTGTTGGCTTCATCGAACCGGACCTACGGCATGCACTGGGGCGGTTCGCAGCCGAGTGTGAAGCGGCAGGATGAGGATCAGCACCTCCAAATCCGAGGCCCCATGGTCCTCGACAGTGAGGAAGGGGCTTTGCCCCCTCCAGGTTGGTGGAGAGACCCTAGCCCAAGTGGAGGAGTTTCAGTATCTTGGGGTCTTGTTCACGACGTGGGGGGCGGATGGAGGTGAGATTGACAGGCGGATCGGTTTGCAGCGGCTGCAGTGATGCAGTCGTTGTATCGGTCCGTCGTGGTGAAGAAGGAGCTGAGCCGTAAAGGCGAAGCTCTCGATTTACGGTCAATCTACGTTCCCACCCTCACCTATGGTCATGAGCTTTGGGTCATGACCGAAAGGACCAAGATCCCGGATACAAGCGGCCGAAATGAGCTTCCTCCGTAGGGTGGCTGGGCGCTCCCTTAGAGATAGGGTGAGGAGCTCAGTCACCAGGGAGGAGCTCGGAGTAGAGCCGCTACTCCTCCACATCGAGAGGAACCAGCTGAGGTGGCTCGGACATCTGTTTAGGATGCCTCTGGACGCCTCCCTAGGGAGGTGTTCCGGGCATGTCCCACTGGGAGGAGACCCCGGGGAAGACCCAGGACACGCTGGAGAGACTATGTCTCTCGGCTGGCCTGGGAACGCCTTGGGATCCTCCCAGAGGAGCTGGAGGAAGAGTCTGGGGACAGGAAGTCTGGGCATCCCTGCTGAGACTGCTGCCCCCGCGACCCGGCCCCAGATAAGCGGTAGAAAATGGATGGATGGATGGATGGAATGTGTTTTTAATCTTTTTGTAAAGTGACCTTGAGCGTCTAGAAAGGCGCTGTGAAATAAAATGTATTATTACCTCCGCCAGGAGGTCATGTAATCACTTCGGTTTGTTGGTTGGTTGGTTTGTTGGTTTGTTCGCAACATTACGGAAAAAGTAATGGACGGCTTGCAATGAAACGTTGAGGAAAGGTTGGTCTCGGGCTAACTTAGAATCCATTAAATTTTGGTGAAGCTCCGGATCACTGTCTGGATCCAACAAATTTTTTAAAAGATTCTTTATCATGGACCGATAGGGTGTACCGCCCAGCGGAACTTTAGTTTTACTTCCTAGTCGGACCTGTTTCACAGACGGAACAGTCGCGCAGCAGCACGAGAAAATCACCACGAGTTGGCTTCTCTTCAAAACTTGATCAGAGCTTGGTCTGGAAGTGATTTCACCCGATGTTGGACTGTTTGTTTCCTTTGTTCTGCATCTCTGCATGTCCGTCACTGTGTTGTTTTGTTTACTGCTGAGGTACGTTAGGGTGACGACTTTCATTTGACCAGTGTAGTACTGCATCTGTCCAGCAGAGGGCCTCAGTACTGCGTCTTAAATTGATGACAGGCTTTGTTTCCATCTGCTTAGTTATGTTTGTATCTGGTGTTCTTATTGTTGATGGGGACTGATTTCACCTGTGGCGGAGGTCTGCGCTCTCTGAGTGCCACATTCTAGTTGTTATTATTATCATTACTGTTATTAGTAAAGAAAGTAAAAGCTACAGTAAAATATCTGAAACGATTCAGACATTAAAGTCATTAGCGCCTTCCTGTGGTCGAATACTGACATTTGACTTTCTTCATTCTTCATCTTTAGCTTCCATTTATTACGATAACCAGCGATTCCTCCGGCGCAAGCAGCAGCCGCGCCGCCTGAACTCGCTGCTATTGGTCAGAAGTCAGCGGCGGTGGGCGGACTGCAGTTAGCCCACGTGATCAGTAAACCAGGGGGGCGGGACATGACACCTGTCAATCACTGACAAGAACCCAAACCAATGAAAGTGGACTGTATCTGCTGGGCTGTCAAGACCAGCCCATTTACAGATACTCTGCTTTCCTTCAGACTGACTGCTGCTGCTGCTTCCTTTGCTTCATCTAAACTTAAAACAATCTGTTGTAAGTTATTTAAAAAATAATTCTCTCATTTTTTGTGTGTTAACGGTCTGTTTGTGCTGGGAGGGCTCAGCCCTGCCGCCCGTTTCTACCAGCCGTCCAGATCATCACTCGTGACATTTCCGGCGGTTTGTAGACCCGTCTCTGTCTCTGTCTCTGTCTCTGTCTCCGTCGGGGACATAACGGTTGTGTTATCTACATTTATCAGGACCAACAGCTGCTTCTAGAGACTGACGGCAGGGTCCTCTGTTTTGACTGGTTGTCGTCTCTGCAGCAGGACTCCAGGTCTCTGATAAACCAGGCGAAGAGCGACGGGGTGGATTCTCACCTCGTCTTCCTCCTTCAGACTCACAATTCAGGTTTAGTTCCATTCATAGAAACACAGAACTTGATATTTAAAAAGGACTGAAGACCTTCCTTTTCAGAAAGGCACAGCAGCGCTAATGTTGCTTTTAAAGTATGCTGTATTGTAATGTCTTTAACCCTGTGCTTGTTTTTTGTTTTAACTCTGTGCCTACTGTAGCACTTTGAGATTTGGTTTTAAATGTAAAGTGCGTTACAAATAAAATCTCTTATCATGTCTTTGACCGCCTCCACGAATTTACGCTGACAGTATGGAGAGTTTCTACCAGAGCCTCGCGCCAAACGCTGTCAAAGCCCGACTGCCATCACTGAAAGCAACCAGTCCATCAGCTGTTTGAGAAGAGGAATG
>NC_043755.1:34621022-34654543 GCF_902148845.1 Salarias fasciatus | reverse complement strand
AACCCCCCTCCACCCCCCCGGAGGGTCTGAGCCGTCCTGACTCGGCAGCGCTGCAGAACCTCTGCTCGTGTTCTGGGTCCGTTTCCACTTTTTTCAAAGCTCCAGCCCCCGTCTCCATGGAAACGGGGTAAACCCCACCATCCCCGCTGCTGATGCTGGCCCGTCTCCGCCGTGGGTTTAGAGTTGATGGTCGCCGTGGAGACGCTGCCTCACTCCTCACTTCGTCAGCCGCGGATCAATTAGCGCTGGTTAAAGCGGCCCGGCTCAGACGCTAATCCTAATCACGCCGCGCACTTCCAGCCCGGGGGGGGGGGGGGGCTGGGGGGGGGGGGTAAAGCTCCACACCTCACGCCGGGATCCCACCAAGTTCCCCCCGTCTGCTGTCGCTCTCTCATGTTTAAACTCCCGGCGTTCCCACCAACTTCACAGGAAGTTGGAAAAACACTGGAATGTGAGAACTTCACTTCCTGGTTCAAATATCAAGAAGCTTTGATGTTTCACAGATGAGAGGGGCAGAAAGCTAACCGCTAGCATTAGCTTTGAGCAGATGGGGGGCTGGGGGCTTAGTGGCCCCCCCCATGACCCCGCAGATCATAGATATGTGCTTCACAAACATCAGGATTACCCTGGGGGGGGAGGGCAGAATCTGTGGAAGTCCCGCCCCTTTAGCCAGTTAGCGGCTAGCCACCAGTGACTGCGATGCGTCATCTTCTGACCGTCGATGTACCCACAATGCACTGCGCTCCTCGCCACGCCTTCTCACTGCAGACGCCGTGGTTTGAGGCCGGCGTTCCAGACGCATGGAGGGAAACGTGGAACGTTTGGAGGAACGCCGCCGGAACCCGGACCACCGCTGGAACCTGGGACGCTCCGTTCCACAGGTCTGGTTCTGGTACAGCGAGAACAGTTTGACCCGCTGCGTCGTGACGACCCCCCCCCCCACAGTGGAACCCCCCCGGAGGGAACTTGTCCCTCTGAAGACGGTTCCTTCCATTAATGCTCCGTCCAGAAAGGATCCCTCAGCGCTGTGGGGCGGGAACAGACCTGAGCCATGGTGGGGGGGGGGGGGGGGGGGGGGGGGGGGGGGGGGGGGGCTTCCTGTCCACGTGGAGCATCTTTAGAAACGGTACAGTAGCAGGGCGAGCATGATACGGTCTGCGAGTCGGCCGTCCCCCCCCCCCCCACCAACCCCCCACCGAGCGCTGAGTACTCTGAACAGTGACAGAACAACAGCGGACAAATGGGACACGTGTCCTCAGACTCGGGGGGGATGGGATGGGACGGGGGGGGACATTAATATTACATATAGAGGCTGCGTCCACATGCACACTTCACACATGAATGAATGCAAGAGGAGCCGTGGCCTTGGGGGGGGAGGGGGGGTTAAATATAGATCCTCATCCTCGTCTTCATCATTCAGGCTCAGCAGCATCTCAGAGCCTGAAGCTGCGGCAACGAGCCGAACGCCATGCTAGCATGTGAATGCTAATGCTACCTACTTATCTGAGGCCAAGGCTAACCACTAATGCTACCAAGTCATCTTAGGCTGAAAGGCGAAACACTAATGCTAATGCTACCAACTCATCGTGCGCTGAGATGCTAACCGCTAATGCTACCGACTCATCTGAGGCCAAGACTAACCACTAATGCTAATGCTACCCACAGATCTTAGATTGAGAAGCTAACCGCTAATGCTACCTACTCATCTGAGGCCAAGGCTAACCACTAATGTTAATGCTACCCACAAATCTTAGATTGAGAGGCTAACCGCTAATGCTAAAAGCATGAGAGATTGTAGGTTTCAAGGCTAATGGCTAGCATCCGCAATAGCGCTTCACAGGGATTTTAAAAGACTGCATGAAGTTGTGAAAAGTTTCGGTTTTACACGGCGACACTGAAACCGACGTCTGCCCCTGTGCCGGGGCAACGCAATGCAGACGGAGCGCCGGGGCAACGCAACACAGACGGAGCGCCGGGGCAACGCAACGCAGACGGAGCGCCGGGGCAACGCAACACAGACGGAGCGCCGGGGCAACGCAACGCAGACGGAGCGCCGGGGCAACGCAGACAGAGCGCCGGGGCAACGCAGACAGAGCGCCGGGGCAACGCAGACAGAGCGCCGGGGCAACGCAACGCAGACAGAGCGCCGGGGCAACGCAACGCAGACAGAGCGCCGGGGCAACGCAGACAGAGCGCCGGGGCAACGCAGACAGAGCGCCGGGGCAACGCAGACGGAGTGCCGGGGCAACGCAACGCAGACGGAGCGCCGGGGAAAAGGCAGATGGAATGCTGGGTAAAAGGCAGACGGAGCAGGCGGACCTCGGCCCAGAACACAGTGAAGCTTCTCGCTCAGTCTCCTCCGTCTGCAGCGGCGGAGAACCGGAGAACCGGAGTGCTGCCAACACTTTCACACGTTCCGCCGCCGCTCGCCGCTCCATCTGCTACTCGCCGACGTGTCGCCGCCGAGCGTCACTCCGAGCAGGAGACCTCGTGATCGCGGCAGCCCCGGATTCCACAGACAGCTGCTTCTCATCAGCGGAACGCAGAACTCTGTTCTCCGCTCTGCTTCCAGCTTCCAGCGTCTCTTTGGCCAAAATCCTCTTTTCCCCCAAACCAGACGCAGCGTTCTAAAACTAAATGTTCTGAAGTGGCGCTCAGCAGGGCGGGACGGACCGGACTCCAGAAGATCCTTTATCAGGAACCTGGAACGTGTTCTAATCACCGGACGGCAGCGACAGAACTACTTCCTCAGTCTGGACCACTTCCTGAAGGTCCCTCTCTGCTGAGGAGGACCAGAAGGAGCCGGAACCCTGAGAGCTCTGAGAACGTCAGAATGTCCACCTGAACAGACCCAGTTCTAGCAGGCCCTGGACCCGGTTCTAGCAGGCCCTGGACCCGGTTCTAGCAGGCCCTGGACCTGGTTCTAGCAGGCCCTGGACCCGGTTCTAGCAGGCACTGGACCTGGTTCTAGCAGGTTCTGGACCTGGTTCTAGCAGGTTCTGGACCTGGTTCTAGCAGGTCCTGGACCCGGTTCTAGCAGGCCCTGGACCCGGTTCTAGCAGGTCCTGGACCCGGTTCTAGCAGGCCCTGGACCCGGTTCTAGCAGGCCCTGGACCCGGTTCTAGCAGGCCCTGGACCTGGAACCCCCGGTTGTTTTGGGACTCTGGTTCCAGCAGAAAGACGTTTCTCACCCTTTTCAAACTCCGGTTCTCCGGCGTTCCGTCAGGATCCAGCAGTGAGTGAAGAGCAAACAGGAGGCGAGAACGACGCGTTCCGGCCGGCGCCATGGCAACCCGGGTTCTCCTCGGTTCCCCCGGGACTCGGCAGAAAGAGCGAGGAGCGGCGGAAAAACATCCTCCTGCTGCTGCAGGTTCCCCGGGGAGAACCGGGGACCCGGCAGCCATGGAGACCCAGGAACCAACAACACTCCGGAGAACCAGAGCGTCCAGACGGGCGCGAGGCAGACCCAAATCCCCACAGACCCCCTTCACTCCATGTTCTGCTTATAAAGTAGAGAACCGAGGCCCAGAGGTTCCACCGCTGTTCCACAGGTACGAGGAGCAGAACCCTGAGGTTCCACCGCTGCTGGGCTCGCCGTTTCTCTAGAACCCTGCGGGATCACTGGGAACCAAACAGCCTGAAGGCTGCGTCGACTGGCAGCTGACCCCCGAACCCTGACCCCCGACCCCCAGGAGCAGAACCGCAGGGTCCTTCAAGTAGTTTAGTTTGAGCGACGCAGATGAAGGAACTCGGAACAGAGACACCTAGAACCGCCTAGACCAGGGATCCTGGATCGGGGGTGGGGGGGGGGGGGGGGGCAGTCCTGGCCTCTGACCCCCTGACAGGGCCTGGGGGGGTTGAGGTCTTTGTTTGGCTGTTTGCCCCCCCCCCCCCATAACAAACCCCTGAAGTGCCCCTGAAGTTCGGCGGTCCCTGAACGCAGCACTCCAACGGAAAAAAACCAACAACACAAACAAAAGTAGCGCAGCACGTGCGTGAGCTGTGCACGGTCCCCCCGCGCGCCCCGCACGTCCCGCACCTTCCCCGCGCTCGGCGGCTCTCTCCCGGCTCCTCGAGCCCGGTTCTCCGCCGCCGCAGCGCTTCCGTGACGGCCGCCCGCTCCGCAGCGCCGCCCCCCCGCGGAGCGGCTTCCAGAGGCCGCCGAGCCGAGCCGGGCCGAGCCGAGCCGAGCCGCCCTCCGCCCCGGCCCCGGCCGCGGCTCCGGGCCGGGCCGGGCCGGGCCGGGCTCCGCTGCCCCACATCCGCGCGCTGCTAGCCGCTTAGCTCGCTAGCGTCGCCCCGCTGGAGCCCCGCGCCGCCGCGGACCTCCGGGTCCCGGCTCGGGTGCTTACCGGACGGGCCCGGCGCTGCTGCGGGCTGCTGGAGGTCTGGAGCCCGGAGGAGTGCGTGTCTGCTGGCGGAGGACCGGAGGAGACCCGGAGCGGGACCGGAGGACCGGAGCAGGAACCGGAGGAAGAACCGAGGAAGAGCCGGACTGAAGTTAGTTCCCCTCCCCTTCACTCCCTCCGCGCGCCTGTGCGTGCGCGTGTGCGCGTGCGGTTTCAACCCCGGGGGACAAAAAGAAAAAAAAAGAAACCAGAATAAAATAAAACGGCAAGAAAAGTTTATTTTCCAACGAAAAACTCACGAAACGAAAAACAAATTCAGCAAATCAGCAAGTTCCGCTGCAGAGTTTAAAAGACTAAAGAAGAAACAGAAACATGAGAGAAAACTCTCACACTCTTTATTTTAACACAAAAGACCAACATAAGATCTCACAGGGTTAAATGAGCAAAAAACCAAACAGAAAATAAAGAAATACTGTTATAAAAGAAAAGCTCATTTTAACACAGAAAGAGCCTAAAGTGACCCGAAAGAATGAAATTATGACAAACACACAGAAAATGATCGAAAAGTAACAAAACGACAGCAGAAAGACAGCAGGATGGGCGACGGGTCCAAAGATCCTCCTGAAAATACAAGAATCGCCGCCACAAAAATCCAAATCAAGACTAAACAACACTGGAACCAAACGACACGAAAAGGAAAATGAGCCCAAAACCGCGAGACGGAACCAGGAAACGAAAGAGAAACGGTCAAAATCCTCCAGAGGCCGAAAACAGAGAAAGCAGAAGTGGCAGAAACAGAAACATGAAAACACTCCGAAGTCCCTTCATTCTCATGAACAAACACAAAAACGACCACAAAGACAGAAAATCACCACAACAAACTTCAGATGAAACACAGGAGACGAGAAAATCCCAAACGCCTCAAAACACGAAAACAGAGACAGAAAAACAGGATCTGCTGGAAGCTTCCAGACTGATCTGATCCTCCAGACCAGCCTCAGGCTGCTCTTCAGGATTCCTGACTTATTTATTTAATCTGAGGACTGAGACACTGCTGGACGGACAGAGAGAGGGAGAGAGAGGGAGAGAGACATCCAGAGAGAGAGAGAGAGAGACAGACAGAGAGAGAGGGAGAGAGAGGGAGAGAGACATCCAGAGAGAGAGAGAGAGAGAGACAGACAGAGAGAGAGGGAGAGAGAGGGAGAGAGACATACAGAGAGACAGACAGAGAGAGACTTTTGACTTTACCACATCATTTATTAAGATCTATTCAGACATGTTCAACAATACAAAAGACCACAAGTCACGGCGCCTAAAAAAACCACACAGATGTTGACACGTCCTTCCTCCATCACTCCCAAGACCCCTCCCACAGTCCACGCCTCCTCAGAGTCCTCCAGCGCCCCCACCAGGGAGCTATAAACATGCTCCACTCGGAGCCGTGCTCCCACCAGGCTTTCAGGAGGAGTTCTGGGTCTGTGCATCCTGTCCCTCGAGTCTGGTTCCGCCTCCACAGCCAGAGGCTCAGCTCCGTTTGGCCCAGAGGAAAGTTTATGAGGGCTGCTTCATGGTTTTGGGCAGCAGTAGACTTTGGGCCGAAAACGAACAGCTCTCTGGTGAGAACCCGGCGCAAACCTCCAACCCAGCGCCCAGCAGTCTGAACAGGGGGACGAGTCGGGGGCAGGACGTCCACAGGTGTTCCAGTGTCTCTTCCTCAGGGCAGAAGGGACAGTTGGTGTCTATCCCAGGGTCAAAGTGGACCACATGTCTGTTTGTAGCCCTGCCCCATGCCCCGCCCTCCACTGGAGATCCGCACAGCATTTCTCAATGGGGGGGGGGGCCTGATACAGGGACTTCCAGCTGCCTCTGGGGGACGACCCCGGCGCCAACACACCCGACCACCTGGACCAGGGAGACCTTCAAGCGTGGCTCTGTTCCTCACCTTCATGGCGACAATATAGAGGCTTTTTTCGAGACAGAACTGAACTCTGGCAGGACAGGTGTAGAAAAGGACAGGAGTCCACCAGCTGCCTCCCCATCGCCACCAGCAGGCCGGATGTTCAGCGAGGGAAAGCCCGGAGGAGCTGGTCCAGCAGAGCCCAGACCCAGCAGCTCGTCTGCCAGACCTCAGATCAACCAGTTTGGCCAAGTTTGACTCCAAGAAAGTCCGCCTCACTGCTGCAGAGTCCAGCAGGCTGCTCCTGACCAGTGGGTTGTGAAACAGTGGCTCCTCCGTCCGTCCATATGGCTGGTCTCTGGACACAGTCAGGACCGACCGCCACCCCTCAGTACTGACAGAGGTCCCGGTTATGTCCATGTTCTGAAGGTCTAATAAGAACAGGTGTTTATCAAAACCGAGCCTTCAGACTCCACGCAGCAGTACCGCGGCGGTCCTCTCCCACAGCGCATTCTGATCGTACAGGAAGTGTCTCACTGTTTGTAGACGAAGGGCTGCCACCTGACTAGCGATGTCCACCAGACCTTGGCCCCCTTCTTCGGTTGGGAGGTACAACACTGCTGCCCCCAGCCAGTGGAATCCCCCCCAAGAAGAAATCCACTAACCATCTCTGAATGTCCAGCAGCTCCGTGGTGGAGGGTGGAGCAGTGAAGCAGTGCCATAAGGTGGAGGCAGCCAGGTTGTTGATCACCAGAGCCCTCCCCCTGTAAGACAGCTGGGGCTGGACCCATGTCCACCGAGACAATCGATTTTGTCCCGAGTTCGTCCCCAGGCAGCTGACGGAGGAGCTCAGAGGGTCTCCCGGGGCCTCCACACCGGCACAGCAGCAAGCCAAGACCGAGTCCGATATCTCCAACCTCAAGACCATGCCCAAAGGCCTCTCAGCCAGCCTGCCCAACCTGGACTCCGAGTCCTGGATCGAGGTGAAGAAGAGGCACAGACCGTCTCCCGCCAGGCCCAAGGCCCCCTCATTGCAGCAGCAGCATCAGCAGCTGTCGCCGCCTCAGCAGAAGGTGAGGCAGAAAGGTGGAGGAAATGCCAGGCTCACAGCTACAGGTAATTTAGGCTACTCCGAAGGAGCAGAGTCTGCTAGCCCACACGCTCTGCTGAGCATTCTAACGCCACAGCTGATGACACGACGTCATGTCCGGCTGCCAGGAACCAACCCGGACACTCCCTAAACCCAGCCTTTTATACAGCCGCCCCCAAATGTGCGTAGAACATTTGCAACACAGTCTCACTCAGTCTTATAGAGTCCGGTGGTTGAAGAAAGGTCTTCTTCCGATGGGAGGGCTGGCAACCTCGCCAGTCGGGCTGCTGGCCATGCGAAGTGGTGCCAGTGTCCGCAGGTCTGGTGCAGCTGGTATTGCCTTGATGTCTCTGACCCATGGGCCCAGTCGGCCATGGGCTCGAGGTGGTTGGGCTCCACCAACCTGACGATGGCGTCGCTTTGTAAACCCAGAAGACCAAGATTGGTCCGCCAGGACTTTGGGAGCGTCGCCAGCGGCAACAGCTGAGGATCTCCATCTTGGGGTGCACCACCTGGGGGAGCGAGCCATCAGGCCGCCCCATGAGGAAGCTGTTGGGTGTCACCAGATCCATATCGGCTATGTCTGCAGGATTATGGGCTGAATCCATGTAGCGCCTGGTACAGCTTCCTGTCAGCTTCTGCCTTCCGGCTCGGTAGGTCGTCGCCCGCCCAGGGTCTTTCAGGAACCGCCGCTCCGTTCTCCGCTGATGGGCCATGATGGACTTCCTCAGTGCCTCTCTGTGGGTTGCCTTGGCGCCCAGCAGTTTGACCGCAGGTTTGTCCTGTTTGGACCAGTTCACCTCTCTTTCTGGTCAGTGAAGTACAGCATCCTTCTGTGGGGGGAGAGAGGTGAAAAGACACTGCACAGAGTTAGCTGGCTGCCCCATAGAACGCAGTGGACCTTGGAGGGTCCACCCAAACCGGGTGTGGACTGCTGCTGGACCACCACGCGATCCAAGTCTGACCGGTTCTACTAGTGTTATGAGTTGTGGCTGGTCAGAGCCAAGGAGCAGCAGTAGTCTGGCATCCTTCAGGGCAGGTATGGGGAGACCACGGAGGTGTTTGTGCTTCTTCTTCAGCTGCTTGATGGGGTAAGTATGCTGGGCGAGGCTGAGGCGACCGGCTGTGAAGGCTCCGTCGATCTTGTAGCTGATCTTGGGGTTAGTAGCTGGGGAAACACGGAAGGATATCTTCTGTCCATGCAACACCTGGATGTCCTGCTGGACTGTCCGTAGGGGGAGGTCCTCTGGAGTGCCCTTTATGCCCAGGGATTTGGCTGCAGCTGGTAAAAGCATGGACCACTCTGAACAATCATGCAGCAGAGCAAAGGTGCTAATGGTTCTTCCTTGGTGATGCAGAACTACTGGAACAACCTTCAGCATGACCCGATTGCTGGTTTTGGGCCTGTTGAGGTAGAGGGAGCCAGAAACAGAGTTTGTTAGGCAGCTCTCTTCTTTATGTGCAGCCTCTCTATTATCCCTCTCAGGCCTGGTGTTTATCTCATGGAGGGCAAGGAGGTGTTTCCCTTGGCAGATTCTGCAAAGCTTCTACAAGGTGCACTGAGCTACTCGATGATTTCGTGCGCAGCGCCAGCATCGCTTGTTGTCTTTGATCCACTCCTTGAGCTGCTTTTGGGAGAGTTCAGCAACCTCACTGCACTGACTAAGGTAATGGTCATCACTCTGACAGTAGGGACAATAGGCCTTCCCCACATATTTCTTCTTCTTCCCAGGTTTTGGTGCGTACACAGCCCCGGACAGTTCTTTGAGGCCATGCAGGACCGTCACTGGATGCTTGGTGCGAAGGTCCGGCTGGGGAAAATGTCTCTCTCTGCTGGTTGTACTGACTTGGCTGTCGAAGCTCAGGCACCAGGACTCGTAGCTGAGCCACTTGGAAAGGTCATGTAGGGTGTGAACGGTTCCAGGCTGCTTGAACTGATGTCGGCGGAAGTCAGCTCTCTGGTCTGCTGGGAGCTTGGTCAGAAGGCGTGCTACATGGGAACTGCAGTTGAGCTCCACCTCTCCTGCTGGACCTAGAGTCTTAAGTAGGCCCACTAGAGACTGGACCTGAAGTGAGAACCGCTGAAAGGCTGCTGAGTCCCCACGTCTGATTTCAGGAGCCTCCAGGACAACAGCTATTTTTCTCAGAGCGATCTGATGAGGTTGGCCATACCTGTCAAACAGAGCTCTCATGGTGTCAGTGTAGGGGGTAGGAGAGTGGAGATAGGCGTCGGCGATCAGCTGGGCCTCCTTCAGCCTTAGATGATCTATGAGGATCTGGTACTTGAAGAGCTCTGTAGAGTCTGGGGGTAGTAGGTTCTCTAAGGCGATGCTGAGTCGAGTGAACTTGCTTGGGTCTGGCTGGGTGAACTTGGGAATAGTTGGCGTAGGCCCTCTATACACTCTTTCAGCCCCAGGGAACTGTACAGGGAAGCTGGGTGTGGCCCTGGTGGCTATCGGAGGAGGAAAGCCTGAGGAGACAGGAGCAGGGTGATAAGGTGGCTGTGGGGCCTGCACAGGAGGATTCGGCATGATCCCACTGGTGGGTGCAGGAGGCACGAACTGTGGTGGTGGTGAGGCAAACCCAGTGGGTGATTGAGCCGAGTATCCGTAGCTGTGAGGCAGGGGGTTCTGCTGGTTGACTTGTTGCCCCAGGTTGAGACCACCCATGCTTGTCGGCAGGTCATCCTCAGGTTCAGTCCAGGGTGGAGGAGGAGGCCAGTCCTCCTCATCCTCCTTCTCCGGCGGTGGTGGAACGGGGTTTAGCTGGGACGTGGCAGCACTGGATCCCCGAGGTCTGGAGGTGCCGTGACGGGGGGTAGAACAGGCTGACCGGTCCATGTTGACCCTGAGGGAGCGGTCCACATTGAGTAGTTCCCTCATTTCTGTTCGGGCTTCATGCAGCTCCTCTAATGTGGCCCGGACTGCCTGCTGGGACTGGAGCAGCTTGGCGTTTCCCTCCTGGAGGACCCGAGGATCTGGATAGGTGGGGCCTCCATAGGCAGTCCACGGATTGGCGGGGGCATCAGGTACGGGCTCCTTGGCTGAGCTCCTCCTTCGCCGGTGGTCCTGGGCTAGCTGAGGTCTCTCAGGGCAAGCAGCATCCCTGGAGGATCCACCGGCAGGAGGACGAAGGGCATAACGGGGACTCGGGTAGGTTGGCCCGTACGGGGAGAGAGCCGCATGCTGCCTTGGAGGAGGTTCAGAGAGAGGTGGCCTCCACTGTGGTGACCTGGGAGGACGACGACCCAGGTAGTCCACCTCGTAGTCCTGGAACCTGGCTGGCCATTGTCTCTGTCGCTTGGGTCTCACAACAGGGAAGAGCTCCTCGTCGAATTCATCTTGAATGCGAAATCCAGCTCAAAGGACCAATTTGTAAATGATAAGGTGTGAGGCGCAGTTCTTTGGGTTGATCCAGCATTCAAGATGAGTGTCGGTCAGAACACAGGAGGAGGAGGAGAGGTTTGGCTCTTCAAAGGTGTTTATTCGGTGATGCCTATAATCACAAATCAGTTTTCGTCATTTACTGTGGATCCGAGACATCAACAACGAGCGAGCACGTCTGTAAGGTGAGGCAGGAAAGGTGGAGGAAATGCCAGGCTCACAACTACAGGTAATTTAGGCTAATCCGAAGGAGCAGTGTCTGCTGGCCCACACGCTCTGCTGAGCATTCTAACGCCACAGCTGATGACACGACGTCATCTCCGGCTGCCAGGAACCAACCCGGACACTCCCTAAACCCAGCCTTTTATACAGGCGCTCACTCTTTCCCCAAGACCGTCCCAGTTCTTGCAATGGAAGATCTCGCTCCCCAGGTACACCCCAAGGCACTTCATTCCCTCAGTCCTCCACTGCGGTCCAGCTGGGAGTGCTGCACTGTGTGCTGAGTCCACCGTCCAAGAAGCAGCCCCTCACATTCGCGCCAGTGGACTTTGCCAGAGGAGGCGTGTTCATAATAATCCAGCTGTTGCTGCAGATTTTGAGTTTAAAAAACCCTTTATTACTCAGTATAGTACACTACAGTACTATATTCAGTCAAAAAGCCAAAAACAGTAACTCAAAGATTCGTAAAAACCAAACACAGGCAATCAAAGCCTTAAAAAAGAATGTCCAGCTGTCCGTCTCCTCCCACCCGACACGGAACCTCCCTCACAGACCACTGAAGGTCTGCACATCGTCCATCAGGTGGAAGAACGCAAACTCGACTTTCAGCCTGGACCGAATCAGGCCTTTCAAAACGTGAACCAGGTATGTGCTGCCGGACCCTTGGGCCTGATTCTTACGGGTCGACCACACGGCCAGCTTGGCCGAGGCAGAGAGGAAGTTCAGCAGGCACGGCCTTTTTCCTGGCTGAATATCTGGGGCCAAAAATGAACACTGGGAAGGAGAAAGTGTCCCCGAGGGCAAGAAACCAGGATCTTAAGACGGAAAAAAGAGGAGGCAGCCGCGGACACTCTGTGAACAAGTGTTGCAGCGTTTCCGGTTGGTTGCAGAACCGGCGCTCCTCTCCCACCCCGGACTCCATGTGTGCTCTGTGTCTGTTTGTAGCGATCGCCCCATGCACCCCCCTCCACTGGAGGTCCGCCGCCCGCTGTCCAGGGTCCACCAGCTGCCCTTCGGAGAAGAGTCTGGACCAAAGAACCCGGCCCACCTGGACTCCCTGACCACAGACAGAGTCCGGAGGTTCAGGACCTTCACACAGGCTCGGTACAGGTCTTTCTTGGTTGCCTCCTTGAACCTGTCCAGGTTTGTCCCTCTGAAGGACAGTAGCAGGCCCTCCTCCGCCTGCCATCCGCCCACCGCCGGGCTGACAGACAGCGGAGGGGACAGACAGAGAGAGGGAGAGAGAGAGACAGAGAGAGGGAGAGAGAGAGAGGGAGAGACAGAGAGAGAGAGAGGGCGAGAGAGACAGAGAGAGAGAGAGAGGGAGAGAGAGGGAGAGACAGAGAGAGAGAGGGGGAGAGAGAGACAGACAGACAGAGATAGAGAGGGAGAGAGAGAGACAGACAGATAGAGAGAGAGGGAGAGAGAGAATTAGAGAGAGGGAGAGAGAGAGAGATTGATTTTTAAAACACTTTTATTTACACAGTTTACAGTGATCCAGTGTGTGTCAGACTCTTAAAAACCATTCATGCCTTCAAATTAAAAAATGTGCAAAATGAAGTTGATTGTTGTCCAAACAGCACAGAATGTCCTTAAAACACCAGACCTCTTTAAAAGCATTTAAATCTTTGTTTTGTTTAAAAAACCGATATTCGAGCCAGAGTCTGGATTTGACGTTGACCTGCCACACTTCTTTGACGTCCTGTCCTTCTCTGCCCTCAACCTTGTTCCTTCTGCTGATGTAAATCGCCATCTTGGCTTCTCCTGAGATAAAATTGAGGAGCTGCCACTTGTTTTTTTCTTTTTGTTTGTAGCAGCTCCCATGATAAAAGCTCTCTCAGTAAAAGCAACACTAAAAAGACTAAAAACCGCCGTTAAAAGAGTGAAGAAGCCTGTGAGCCTCTTGCACTCAGTAAAAACGTGATAAACAGTCTCTCTGACGGCAGAAGGGGCATGTGTTTAAAACAGCAGGGTTGAGGACAGAGAGAAAAGCATTGGAGGCGATGGCACCGTGTAAAACCCTCCACTGGAGGTCTCCAGTCCGTTTTCTCAAGGGGGGCTTGTATAAAATCCTCCACTGCGGGCCGGGTCCAGGTCCAGCCTGTCCCAGTCTCTGTGACCACACAGTGGGGGGCCTGCTGCTCAGTCCACCCTTGTGGATGCTCTTCACACAGTTCCTGTAAAATATCTTCTTGTCTGCCTTGTGTAAGGATAGTCTCTCAGGCTGTGTGGTCTTCAGGAGGGGGCCGGACAGGTCCAGCTCCAGGCTCAGCAGCACCTCGGGGAAGGGGTCCTCAGCATCCGGGGAGAGTTCTCCTCGGCTGTACCTCCTCAGCAGGCTCCTGTCTCTGGGCGTCAGTGCACTCCTCCACTTCTCCAGGAGCCCCTGGGACACCCGGATGGACTGCATCCCCAGCAGGGGGCCCAGAGCCTGGGCCTGGTTCAGGGTCTGGGCGTGGTTCAGGGCCTGGGCGTCGCTCAGGTCCGGCCCCACAGCATCCACAAGCTGACCCACGGTGAGGGTCCCAGACTGGATCAGCCTTCCGGTCAGGCCGGGGGTCGAGGCTCCGCTGATGTCCAGTCTGGATCCGTGGATCAGGGGTTCAACAGCCAGACCAGAGAGTCGGCTTTCAGACACCTTCTGCGTGAAAACAAGGCCCAGCATTTAAATAAACTCTGGTAAAACGGAGGCAGCCCCTTGAGGTTTAGAAATTTGGGATCAGTCAAAAACAGAACATGATCCAACCCCAACGTATCGGCCCGCCTCAGGATGCAGCTGGCCACGCCTCTCCACACCAGATCCGCCGGTCCTGCGAGGTACCTCTGCAGGAACTGGAGTGGCGGTCCGGCTGGCCAAGTGGACCAGGCCCTGGCCCCCCTCCCCCCTGTGGCACCCAGTGCAGACCATCCCAGAAGAAATTGATCATTTTCTTTGAATCTGAGCCAGGAGACCTGGAGGAGGGTCTGCTGGTGAGCCGAGGCCACAGCTGGGAGGAACCAGGTTCTTTAAAACCAGGACTCTGCCCCGAAGTGACATTTTTGGGAGGAGCCTCCTCCACCTGGAGAGCTTAGCCTCCACCTTTTCCAGGACGGTCTCCCAGTTCTTCTGAACAAAATGTTCCTTACCAACATATATTCCCAGGTACTTGAGGCCCTCCCTCCTCCATGTTAGATTTTGGGGAAGAACTGGGAGACCGCCATGGCGCCTGCCGACAGCAAGGGCCTCACTCTTCCCCCAGTTGACCCTTGCTGCGGATGCCACATTAAAATCTTTAATAATATTAACTAAAATATCTACGTCCCCCTGATTCCTTATAAAAACAATAAGATCGTCTGCATAGGCCGATAAAATCCTGCTTCCACTAAAACCCGGTAAAAGCAGACCCTGCAGACTGGAACGTAGCTCAGAGAGGAGGTTCTCCAGGGAGAGAACATAGAGCCTCCCAGACAGAGCTCAGCCCTGCTGACACCTCCACACACCCTGACAGGAGCACACACACTGCCGCTGGTCTGCAGCACACTCTCAATGTCCCTGGACAGGACCTGGACCTGGGCTGTGGAACCAGCGCTGAACCCAGAACCTTCCATGACCCTCCACAGGAAGCTGTGTTCAACTGGGTCAAAAGCCTTTTCCTGGTCTACTGAAACCAGACCAGCATCGATGTCCAAAGAACTAGAGACTTCCAAAACGTCCTGAATCAGGTGGACGTTGTCCACCATGGACCTGCCGGGGACACAGTAGGTCTGATCCCGGTGGAGGACCTGCTCCATAGCCCCCCCCAGCCTGGAGGCCAAGACCTTGGACAGGAGTTAGTAGTCCACACAGAGCAGGACCCGGGAGGCCAGGTCCTGATGTCCTGCAGGTTCCCCTCATGGGGAGCAGAGTGAGGACTGCTGTCCTGCAGGACACTGGCAAGGAACCAGAGGACGTCCAGGACATCCCTACCCAGGATGTCCCAGAACGCCTTGTAGAACTCGGCGGTGAGCCTGTCGGTCCCAGGAGACCTGCTGGTGGCATCGCCTGCAGCTCCGCCCACAGCTCCTGCATGTCCAGGCAGGCCTCCAGTTCTGTGTTGGTCTCCTCAGAGACACGAGGCAGTCCCCTCAGGAACCCCTCCAGGAGCTCCAGTCCCCTCAGGAACCCCTCCAGGACTCCAGTCCCCTCAGGAACCCCTCCAGGAGCTCCAGTCCCCTCAGGAACCCCTCCAGCAGCTCCAGTCCCCTCAGGAACCCCTCCAGGAGCTCCAGTCCCCTCAGGAACCCCTCCAGCAGCTCCAGTCCCCTCAGGAACCCCTCCAGGAGCTCCAGTCCCCTCAGGAACCCCTCCAGGACTCCAGTCCCCTCAGGAACCCCTCCAGGACTCCAGTCCCCTCAGGAACCCCTCCAGGAGCTCCAGTCCCCTCAGGAACCCCTCCAGGAGCTCCAGTCCCCTCAGGAACCCCTCCAGGACTCCAGTCCCCTCAGGAACCCCTCCAGGAGCTCCAGTCCCCTCAGGAACCCCTCCAGGAGCTCCAGTCCCCTCAGGAACCCCTCCAGGACTCCAGTCCCCTCAGGAACTCCTCCAGGAGCTCCTGCTCCTCCTTGAACTCACTCCCGTACAGGGAGGAGTAGAAGCCCACCGCCGTCCTCCGTATCTGGCCTGGTTCGGTGATCTCCTCCCCCGTGTCTGAGAGCAGTGGATCACTGAGAGCAGTGGATCACTGAGAGCAGTGGATCACTGAGAGCAGTGGATCACTGAGAGCAGTGGATCACTGAGAGCAGTGGATCACTGAGAGCAGTGGATCACTGAGAGCAGTGGATCACTCTCCCTGTCCGGCCTTTTCCTCCAGGCTAAAGAAGAAGCTAGAGGGAGCATCCATCCCTGTGATGGTCTGGTACCGGGTCCCTGTGATGGTCTGGTACCGGGTCCCTGTGATGGTCTGGTACCGGGTCCCAGTGATGGTCTGGTACCGGGTCCCTGTGATGGTCTGGTACCGGGTCCCTGTGATGGTCTGGTACCGGGACCGGACCAGTGCGCCCTGCACTTTAACGTTCAGCAGGTCGGCTAAAACCATTTTTTTTCCTTTTGAGGTTTTCAAAGTCTCCTGGATTTCCTGTGGACTCACTTAAATGCTCCAGTTCCACTATCTGGGTCTCTAGATCCTTCATAGATCTGGTGAGATCACTGGTGACATTGAGGCTGAGCTGCTGACTCAGGAGTCTGATCTGGTCTTACCGTGGTCCCACCACTGCCTCAGACTGCTAAAATCTCCCTTCCTCTGTCTGAAACCTGCCAAAAAAACATTAAAGCCTCCCTGAAACTTCTATCAAAGGTTAAAACAGAGTTAAAATGCCAGTCAGCCTCCCTGGTGACATCCCTGATAAAAATACTGCTTAAAAGTAGACAATGATCAGTAAAACCAACCGGTAAAATATCACACCTCCTAAAAACATTAAGATGATGCTTAAAACAATAAATAGGATCCAGCCTGGCTGAGGAGACCCTGCTCTCTCTACAGTGGACCAGAGGAGACCAGAGGAGACCAGAGGAGACCCTGCTCTCTCTACAGTGGACCAGAGGAGACCAGAGGAGACCAGAGGAGACCAGAGGAGACCCTGCTCTCTCTACAGTGGACCAGAGGAGACCAGAGGAGACCAGAGGAGACCCTGCTCTCTCTACAGTGGACCAGAGGAGACCAGAGGAGACCAGAGGAGACCAGAGGAGACCCTGCTCTCTCTACAGTGGACCAGAGGAGACCAGAGGAGACCAGAGGAGACCAGAGGAGACCCTGCTCTCTCTACAGTGGACCAGGTGTCCTGCCGACAGTCAGGATGTCCTTCTCCAGACGTCCACGATGCCCTGAGATGGACCAGCTGCTTTAAGACGTGCTGAGAGGCTGGATGAGGCTCTGCATGGTTGCGATCTAAAATCGCGTCTTCCGTGCAGTTAAAATCCCCCCCCACAAACAAATAGTCCTCCGACCCACACCCACTGACCACCTCAGACAGTTTGAGGAAAAACTGCTTCCTCTCTGCTCCGGCTGTTGGAGCATAAATGTTCATAAATACAAGTTTAAAATGGTGGAACTGAGCTTTGACTAAAAGCAGCCTCCCCTGTACACCATGCTGGACCTCCAGGGAGGCGGGGCTAAAAGCCCTGGAGAAGAGGAGGCCCCTCCTCCACTGAGAGGAGTAAGGTGGCTTCAGATGCTCCCCCCCCCCCCCCCATTCCCTCCTCCATTCAGCCTCAATGTCAAAATCACTGTGAGTTTCCTGAAGGAACAGGACGTCGATCTTCTTCAGTGTGTCTGTCTCATAAACCGACTGTCTCTTCCTCAGATCTCTGCTCCATTTATGTTTAAAACACCAGCTTAAAAACATCCATGGTAAATGAGATGTCTGAAACCAGGATATGAACAAATACATTAATTAAAAAATGCTTGGCTGCCACCTTCATCATTTAATTGTTTTTTGGCTTTCGGCACCAGCTTTTTTAAACGGTAGCATTCTTGATCCGTGAGGCCAGAGTCCTGTCTGCTGCTCACATGGAGCCTGGCCGAGAAAATAAAACCATTCAGATCAGAGAAATGATCCCCACCTTCACCCTGGGCTGGTTCTGGGTCTGGTGTAAGAACATTTTAAGTTTGTCTGCGCTGTATGAAGACCTGTTTTTCTGTGAGCTGCTAAAAGAAACGTCACTGCTGTCTGACACACACTCACCGTCTGACACACACTCACTGTCACTGTCTGACCCCGCCCTCCACACTGACCTCTGACCCCGCCCCTCCACACAGCTTTTCTTTGCGTCTGTATTGTTGCCTTTTTTCTTTCTTTTCCCTGGTTTCACCCTGTCCACTCTGTCCACTCTGTCCTCCTCCACCTGTTCAGCCCAGGAGGCGCCCCTGCCTGCTTCCCCTCCTCCCTCCTCCTCCATCGCTTTTCCTCCCTTCTCTCTTTCCACCTGTCCCTCCTCCACCTGTCCCTCCTCCACCTGCTCCTCCTCCACTGTCTCACCCTGATCCTCCTCCACCTGTCCCTCCTCCTCCACTGTCTCACCCTGATCCTCCTCCACCTGTCCCTCCTCCTCCACTGTCTCACCCTGATCCTCCTCCACCTGTCCCTCCTCCACCTGTCCCTCCTCCTCCACTGTCTCACCCTGTTCCTCCTCCACCTGTCCCTCCACCTCACCTTGCTTCTCCTCTCCTCCCTCACCCACTATTTTTTCCTGTACTTTCTCTCTTTTCCCCTCCACCTCCGCAGTGTTGTTTACATTATTGTCGGTGTCCCTCCACCCGGCAGACTCGCTCTCCCCCCCCCTGCCTCCACCCTCTGCTCCACCCGGTGTGTTTACACTCCTCCCCCCGTGCTCGGTGCTCTCCTGTGGGGCCACGACAGATCTCCTCCTCGGGAAGGTCCGAGGAGCCGCCGTCGGCCGCTCGGACTGAGCCGGGGCCGCCGGGACCCCAGGAGCCCGGAGCGCCGAGCCGCCGCCGGGGGGGGGGACCCCCCAGGCGTTGACCCGCGGCGCCGGGGCTGGGAGGGGGCCCCCCAGGCGTTGGCCCGCGGCGCCGGGGCTGGGGCGGCCGCGGCCGCGCCGGGCTCCGCGGAACCCGGTCCCACCAGGCCCGCCTCCGCCGAGCCGGACTCCGCAGAGCCGGATCCTGCTGAACCAGATGGAGCAGACCCGGGCAGGCCCTGGTGGTGTGTCCCTCCTGTCCACAGCTGGACAGGCCCTGATGGTGTGTCCCTCCTGCCCACAGCTGGACAGGCCCTGATGGTGTGTCCCTCCTGCCCACAGCTGGACAGGCCCTGATGGTGTGTCCCTCCTGCCCACAGCTGGACAGGCCCTGATGGTGTGTCCCTCCTGTCCACAGCTGGACAGGCCCTGATGGTGTGTCCCTCCTGTCCACAGCTGGACAGGCCCTGATGGTGTGTCCCTCCTGTCCACAGCCGAAGCACTTCCTGCCAGCTGAGCTCACGAAGACAACGTAATCATAATCATTTACTCTCACACGGAATCGGAGGTCCAGCTCCTCACTCCGGTTGTTGAGGATCATAAATCCGTGTCTTCTGGGACACACGGCGTTCTTCAGCAGCTGAGACTCACATCCAGACAGGATGTCCTTCACCGAGGACACCACCTTTCCAGATCTGGACAGCTGCGGATCAGAAGCTCATCTGGTACGAAGGGAGGGACGTTGGACAGGACGACCCGGACAGCAGGCTGAGACAGCGGCTGGACCGGGACCAACCTGTCCGTGATGGTAATGCCCGACTGCACCACAGTGTTAGCCTGCTCCACCTGGTCCAGGAAGACCACCACAGTGTTAGCCTGCTCCACCTGGTCCAGGAAGACCACCACAGTGTTAGCCTGCTCCACCTGGTCCAGGAAGACCACCACAGTGTTAGCCTGCTCCACCTGGTCCAGGAAGACCACCACAGTGTTAGCCTGCTCCACCTGGTCCAGGAAGACCACCACAGTGTTAGCCTGCTCCACCTGGTCCAGGAAGACCACCACAGTGTTAGCCTGCTCCACCTGGTCCAGGAAGACCACCACAGTGTTAGCCTGCTCCACCTGGTCCAGGAAGACCACCACAGCGTTAGCCTGCTCCACCTGGTCCAGGAAGACCACCACGGCGCTGTTCATCCTCGCGACCGACCTAACGTTGTCGTAGCCCACCTTCTCCCCCACAGCCAGGGCCACGCCCTCCACCTGCAGGGGGCGGGGCCACCACCCGGACCCCGTGTTTGCGGGTGAGCTGCCTGAGGTTGGTCATGGCTGCAGCCAGACCCCCAAACAGACCAAAACCCACCAAGAACCCAAATAAACGATACAAACTGATAAATGTGCTGCGATTAATAAACTACAGTGAAAGTGAACATTAACAACTTAAACAGAAAAAACAAGCAAAACGCCACACAACACACACCACGCTCTCACACACTCCAGCCGCCGCCCACTCCCAGCATGCACCGAGAGAGAGAGAGAGAGAGGGAGAGAGAGAGACAGACAGACAGACAGATAGAGAGAGAGGGAGAGACAGAGAGAGAGACGGAGAGAGAGAGGGAGAGAGAGAGAGACAGAGAGAGAGACGGAGAGAGAGAGGGAGAGACAGAGAGAGAGAGGGAGAGAGAGACAGACAGACAGAGAGAGAGGGAGAGAGAGAGAGAGAGAGAGACAGAGAGAGAGGGAGGGATAGACAGAGAGACAGAGACAGAGAGACAGAGAAGTGAACAACAACAGCAGAGTCTGGACGGTCTGGAAGAACCTGGACCCTCCAGAACCTCCTCCGGACTGCAGCTGGAGAACCCTGAGGATCCAGGTGTCAAATTACACCAGGGCATCAGGAGAGACCTGGTCCAGAGAGGCATCAGCCTGACCATGACCTCTGACCTCTGAGAACACCAGAAGCAGGCCAGAGAGGCCCTCAGGACCCAGACCACCGGGGGCCGTCCCAGGTCCCAGCCCCCCCATGGAAGACTCCACACACCGGTCCAGGAGGGGGCAGAGCAAGGCCCTGGCCGGGACCCCCGGTATCCACGGGACCCCCGGGGAGCCAAGACCAGCAGGCACTGGCCCCCCAGGCAACGGACGATCGGGGGGGCCAGGACCAGACCCAGGAGGACCGGCCCCCATGAACCCAGACCCCCCTCACATACATACCTATTTAAACACACACACGCACACGCTCACGCACACGCACACACACACACACACACACACACTCACGCACACGCACACGCACACACACACACACACACACTCACACACACACACACGCACACACACACACAGTGGATATGAAGCCTGCCGGCGCTGCTGAAACACCAGGATTTCCTGATGTAAAAAACATAACAGGAAGACAAACAACGTCACATCTTTCTCCACGTTTACTGTGACCTTTGACCTTTATAGCGCAGTTGAAGAACCAGCAGGAATCAAAGTAAAACCTGAGACAGCGTGGCTGCATCGGTGGCAGAGCTCAGAATGAACCAATCACATTCCAGCTGCGCTGGAACTGGAGTCGCAGTACCGGTCCTCTGATCAGGAACAGGTCACGTTCTGCTGTTCTAGTCGGGTCCTCCTGAGCTCCTCCTGAGGTCCTCCTGAGCTCCTCCTGAGGTCCTCCTGAGGTTCTCCTGAGGTCCTCATGAGGTCCTCCTGAGGTCCTCCTGAGGTCCTCCTGAGCTCCTCCTGAGGTCCTCCTGAGGTTCTCCTGAGGTCCTCATGAGGTCCTCCTGAGGTCCTCCTGAGGTCCTCCTGAGGTCCTCATGAGGTTCTCCTGAGGTCCTCCTGAGGTCCTCCTGAGCTCCTCCTGAGGGTCCTCCTGAGGTCCTCCTGAGCTCCTCCTGAGGTCCTCCTGAGGTCCACCTGAGGTCCTCCTGAGGGTCCTCCTGAGGGTCCTCCTGAGGTCCTCCTGAGGTCCACCTGAGGTCCTCCTGAGGGTCCTCCTGAGGGTCCTCCTGAGGGTCCTCCTGAGGTCCTCCTGAGGGTCCTCCTGAGGTCCTCCTGAGGGTCCTCCTGAGGGTCCTCCTGAGGGTCCTCCTGAGGTCCTCCTGAGGTCCTCCTGAGCTCCTCCTGAGGTCCTCCTGAGGTCCTCCTGAGGTTCTCCTGAGGTCCTCCTGAGGTTCTCCTGAGCTCCTCCTGAGGTCCTCCTGAGCTCCTCCTGAGGTCCTCCTGAGGTCCTCCTGAGGGTCCTCCTGAGGTCCTCCTGAGCTCCTCCTGAGGTCCTCCTGAGGTCCACCTGAGGTCCTCCTGAGGGTCCTCCTGAGGGTCCTCCTGAGGTCCTCCTGAGGTCCACCTGAGGTCCTCCTGAGGGTCCTCCTGAGGGTCCTCCTGAGGGTCCTCCTGAGGTCCTCCTGAGGGTCCTCCTGAGGTCCTCCTGAGGGTCCTCCTGAGGGTCCTCCTGAGGGTCCTCCTGAGGTCCTCCTGAGGTCCTCCTGAGGGTCCTCCTGAGGGTCCTCCTGAGGTCCTCCTGAGGGTCCTCCTGAGGTCCTCCTGAGGTCCTCCTGAGGTTCTCCTGAGGGTCCTCCTGAGGGTCCTCCTGAGGTCCTCCTGAGGTTCTCCTGAGGGTCCTCCTGAGGGTCCTCCTGAGGGTTCTCCTGAGGTCCTCCTGAGGTCCTCCTGAGGTCCTCCTGAGGGTTCTCCTGAGGTCCTCCTGAGGGTTCTCCTGAGGTCCTCCTGAGGGTTCTCCTGAGGGTCCTCCTGAGGGTCCGCAGAGCTTCCAGCATCAGAGGGTCGCTGTGGGAACAGAACCTCCGGCGTCTGCAGAGGGGCTTCATCTCTCAGCTCCGGACCGGGTCCACCGGGACCGCCAGAGTCCAGACCTCGGTCCTGACAGGCCGAGGCGGGGAGAGAGCCAGAGCTGCAGGGCGCCGGTGTGTGAAGGTGTGTATCTTTACACAACCAGGGCTTTTCACTTTTATTTTATATTTTTCCCTTTTAGAGGCTTCAGTTTTTTTTCAATTGCATTATAAAGGTTAAAGTTGTGAAATTATTTGTCCTGCTGTCATTTAACATCAGGAACACACACACACACACACACACACACACACACACACACACAGGAACACACAGGAACACACACACACACAAAATGATGCAGAGGGCCACGTTTCTCTTGATGCCCCCCAGGAGAGCAGTGGACCAGGGGCCACTGGTGGACGATCCAGCTGGAAACGCGAGGGGTGTGCCATCTGGTGGCCAAAGTGTGTCATTGCAACTTACTCTGTGCCGCAAAACACACTTTTCTTATTCAAAAATTGATTTGAGGGCTGTATGGAGTGAGGGTAACTGGGGTCCGCGGGCCACCAGTTGCCCATCCCTGCCCTAGAACCTAACCCTAACAGCCTCCCCCCGTCCCCTGACCCTGTACCCTGGACTTCGTGTGATCTGTGTGTTCAGCAGCGTCTCAGAGTCCAGAGTCTCGGCTCGTTACAAAACACAAAAAGCCTTTATTGGAGTTTAGAACCTGTTGAAACAAACATCCAGCAGACCGACCCACGCCGGGGCTCCGGGGGCCCCACACACTGGGATGCAGGTGAGGTCAGGTGGGGTCGCCGGAGGGGGCGGGGCCTCTCTACTTGTAGAACTCGTGCTCCTGCTCGTCCTTCTTGATCACCGTCTTGTACGCCTTCTCGAAGTCTTTGGCCAGAACGATGTAGCGGTTCTCCCGCACCGCCAGCATGCCGGCCTGGAGGCAGCACAGGGGTAGCATGGTTAGCATGACGGCTAACGCCCCGCCGGGGGTTAGCATGACAGCCAACACAGTGTCAGATTAGCATTAGCAGGGTTCATTTATGTTGATTAGCTGTGTGTCTGTGTGAGTGAGAGTGTGTGTGTGTGTGTGTGTGTGTAGGTAGGTTTACACTTGCACAACCTTTTGCCACGATGTTGTCGTGGCAAGGCGTGCCAGAGTCACGAACCGGCAGGCTCCCGCACCGTCAGTGTCACGAACCGGCACGACGCGCTCACGCATAGTCTCTACATAGTTTACGAGCTTCCCGCATCGGCACGACGTGGTTGCGCAATTCGGCACGCCATATAAAAAGGGGGCTTCCTCAACCCCGGGCGGCGGCGTGCAGAGCTGGGATTTCTGCTCTTTGAACACCGGCTCCGCTCCGGTGAGCTGCTGCGTTCAGGTGACTGGAGCGAGCGGCGGAAAACTGAAACTCGCTCGTTCACATGAAGGGAGCGGTGACAGCTGGACTCTGGAGACACTCTGGAGACACTCTGGAGACACTCTGGAGACACGTGAAGGAAGCGTGGACTATTTGCACAAAGGAACGGCTCTCAGCTGTGATCTGGCTCGTCGTTCACTTAAAAGGGCGACAGCAGCTCAGTTGGTAGAGCAGGCCGTCTTATAACCGGAAGGTTGGCGGTTCGATCCCCGCTCCCGCAGGCGTAAAACTGTCGTTGTGTCCTTGGGCAAGACACTTCACCCACCTTGCCTCAGTATGGAAGTAGTGAGAGTGAATGGTTGGTGGTGGGAGGGGCCGATGGCGCAGACTGGCAGCCTCGCCTCCGTCAGTCTGCCCCCCCCAGGGCAGCTGTGGCTACAGCAGCAGCTCAGCTCCACCCAGTATGGAGAGAATGAAGAATGCAGTGTAAAGCGTGTTTGAGTGTCCAGAAAAGTGCTGTATAAAACCAGTGCATTATTATTATTATTATTAAAAGAGCACTCGCGGCGTGGCAGTGTGTGCCATGCCACGACTGGCACGCATTGTCCCGACGCGTTCACGGACAGTTGGCGTATAGTTCACGGCCCGATAGTGCTGCACGATCTGGGGAAAAGGTGAGATTGGCGATTAGGTGGACAATATTGTGATTTAATTAAAAAAAGTTGGTTGATCATGAGTCTACACACTTGCTTGGTCATCACGGGGAATAAATCAAGGAAAAGGCAGAGATGGATTACTGAGGATTTCAATTGTGTGATAATTCTCAAAATATCTAAACTTACGGTATACAAACAACAGAACTGTTTTTTTATTCAAAATAGCACAATTATGCATTGTACAAACTAAAAAGGCACATCTCTGTAAACTGAAAACAGTGAAGCATCTTCTGTGCGATACACACTGGAATGATAAGACTTCACCACAGAGAGGGCTGGGCGCTACGACAAAATCTTATCACGGTATCAGAAGTTTCACTTCATGGTAACGGTATATGTCACGTATGTATTTTTCCTCTGTAAATTCAAATAATTTGCTCACTGTCCCGTTTTATTCCGGTTTATAGAACTTCAATCATTTTAAAAAAATCACAACATGAAAGAAAGAAAGACCTGAGTGTTCAGCGTCGCTCCCGGAGCCGCTCGTCTCTGCCTCCGCCATGACGGCTCCACCCCTCCTGGAGACGCTGCTGTTGTTCGCGAGCGCACCCTGTGCTGACCTGACCAATGAAACGCAGCGAACAAACCCCGCACCACGTCGGGACGCGCTGTGAAACTACACAAACGCACCCAAACGACTGCGCTGCAGCTGTCCTGTGAGCGAGCGCAGACGACTTGCAGCAGAAACCTGCTCTCTCTCCGGGTGACGTTTTTTTTTTTTTAATAATTGCACAATCGCACCCCTTCTGCGATTATGTAATTGCACGTGCCGACATTGCGATTGCGATAATCATGCAGCACTACGGACCGATGGCGATATTTTGTCGTGCCCAAAATTTTGAATATTTCAAAATTGTCGTCCCAACATGGCACGCAGTCATGACGGGTTTACGCACACTTCACGCCACTGTACGAGCGGTTTGAGACTCGATTCGTGCCACAGAATCATGCAAGTGGAAACCAGGCTTGAGTGTGTGTGTGTGTGTGTGTGTGTGTGTGTGTGTGTGTGTGTGTGTGTGTGTGTGTGTGTGTGTTCACCTCCTGGCAGATGGAGTTGATGTCGGCTCCAGAGATCTTGTCCGGTCGGGCCACATCTGGACTTGAGTTAAGGGAGAACTTTAAACTGGACACATCAGAACCTGGACCCAAAACCCTGAAGGTCCAGATCACAGAGACACCCGGATCACCCAGAGAGACCCGGATCACCCAGAGAGACCCGGATCACCCAGAGAGACCCGGATCACCCAGAGAGACCCAGATCACCCAGAGAGACGCGGATCACCCAGAGAGACGCGGATCACCCAGAGAGACCCGGATCACCCAGAGAGACCCAGATCACCCAGAGAGACCCGGATCACCCAGAGAGACCCGGATCACCCAGAGAGACCCGGATCACCCAGACCAGGGGTGGGGAACCCTGGTCCTGGAGGGTCGCAGACCTGTCTCCCTGGTTCAACACACCTGAATCGATTCAAGATTCATGGCCGAGTCCAGCAGGAAGCCAGATAATGAGCCTCACTGCAGTCAGCTGTGTTGAAGCAGGGAGACGTGGAAAACATGCAGGTTTGCGGCCCTCCAGGACCAGGGTTCCCCACCCCTGATCCAGACGGACCCAGAACTGAGAGGACCTGGATCACTAGGTTCCCGCCCTGTCCTGACCCGAGCACCCTGCCCCCCCCCCGGTCCCGGTCCAGGATACAGTCCTCCAGGTCCACCTCCTCAGACAGGTTCATCTTGCTGGTGATGGTGGAGAAGATGAGACGCTTCTGGCGCCGGTCCGGCAGCGGGAACTCGATCTTGCGGTCCAGGCGCCCGGGCCGCAGCAGGGCCGGGTCCAGGGTGTCGGCCCGGTTGGTCGCCATGATCACCTGGACGGGGAGGGGGGGGGGGGGGTTCAGGGCTGTGAGGGGAACCACGACGCCCCCTGCTGGTCGGTGGAGGATCTGACACCGAGCCCCGGCCGCCGGGGGGTCCGCCGGCCCCGGCTTGACCCCCGTGCGGCGCAGCTCACCTTGACGTTGACGTTCTGGTCGAAGCCGTCCATCTGATTGAGGAGCTCCAGCAGGATCCTCTGAACCTCCCTGTCAGCTGCGCGCACACACACACACACACACACACACACACACACACACACACAATCGTCAGCGCGTCCCATGGTCACGTGGCGTGCGGGGCGGGGCAGTGGGCGGGGCCGTACCGCCGGTCTGGGCATCGAAGCGCTTGGTGGCGATGGCGTCGATCTCGTCGATGAAGATGATGGCGGGGGCGTTCTCCTTGGCCAGCCGGAAGACGTCCCGCACCATGCGGGGCCCCTCCCCCAGGTACTTCTGCACGAACTCCGACCCCACCACCCGGATGAAGGCCGCTGGGGGGCAGAGACAGACCTGAGACCCGGTCCAGACCCTTCACGGAGGCCGGCGGGACCAACCTGTGGTGTGGTGAGCCACGGCTTTGGCCAACATGGTCTTCCCGCAGCCGGGGGGGCCGTACATGAGGACGCCTCGGGGGGGGTCGATCCCGATCTGAGGACACAGCAGAGGATCCCTGAGACGCCATTGGCTGCTGGCGCCGCCGGGCACCCAGGCTACAGCCAGTCCGGGTCAGGACGAGTTCTGGTCCAGGAGCAGGTTCTGGTCTGGTCTGAGGGTCTGGTCCAGAACAGGTCTGAGGGTTTTGGACTACAGACCTGTTTGTAGAGCTCAAAGTGTGTGAGCGGCAGCTCCACTGCCTCCCGGACCTCCTGCTTCTGGATGTCCATCCCTCCGATGTCGGCGTACATGACGTCTGGCTTCTGGTCTGAGACACACACACACAGACACACACACACACACACAGCTGTATTGGACCCAGCTGGTTGCCTTGGTGCGGCCTGGCGCTGTGCCTTGCCCGGCGGCGGCGGCGTGGTACCGGAGGTCAGCATCATGATGCTGCTGTCGGCCTCGGGCGGCAGGACGTCCACCAGGGCGTTGCTGTGTTTGTGCAGAGCCACTGAGGCGTTGGGCTTCAGCAGCTCCCGGTCGATAGTGCTCAGGATCCGCACGTAGTAGTTCGAGCCTGAGGAGGGCGGAGCGTCAGAGGGGGGCGGAGCGTCAGGGGGGGGGGGTGGAGCGTCAGAGGGGGGGCGGAGCGTCAGAGGGGGGGCGGAGCGTCAGAAGGGGGGTGGAGTGTCAGAGGGGGGCGGAGCGTCAGAGGGGGGGTGGAGCGTCAGAGGGGGGGGGGGGGCGGAGCGTCGGGGGGGGGGGGCGTCAGAGGGGGGGGTGGAGCGTCAGAGGGGGGGGCGGAGCGTCAGAGGAGGGCGGAGCGTCAGAGGGGGGCGGAGCGTCAGAGGGGGGGTGGAGCGTCAGAGGGGGGGGGGGGGGGGCGGAGCGTCGGAGGGGGGGGCGGAGCGTCAGAGGGGGGGCGGAGCGTCAGAGGGGGCTCCACCTGACCTCATCAGAACCAGAGGAAATTGATTTCTTTTCTTTTTACAGAAACCTTTTCCGTTGCTAAACCTGACGGCGCAGGTTGAAGCCCCGATGGCGTTTCCACAGATCCAGTGGCCCCCCCCCCGGGTCCCCCCGCCCCCTCACCTGTGGTGGAGCCCACGATGGCCGTGTTCTGGTCCACGGCCTCCAGGAACTGTCCAATGACCAGCGGGATGCTCTGGATCCGCTTCACCTCCTCCTGGGCATGGAGGAACTCCTTCTTCAGGTTCTTCTGCTCGTCTTTGATGTACTCCTCCTGCACCTCCAGGAACTCCAGCTCCTGCTGCAGCTTCTGCACACACACACACATACACACACACACACACACACACCTGAATCAGTCTGCATGTGAATGCTGAACAGATGGGACTCTGCTGGCTCTGATCTCCGATCTGGAGCCGGTTCCCCAGCCGGTTCTCGAACCTTGTATCGGCTGTAGAGGTCCTCCAGGTCTTCTGGTTCCGGGGCCAGGAAGGACAGGCCCGTCTGGGGTCTGGAGCTCAGGATGGCCGGCATCTCCTCCTGAGAAACAGCAACACACACCTGACAGCTGAGGACGGGTCCGGAGGAGAACCCTCAGCCCGCCCCGCCGGAACCACAGTTCTCTGATTTCACTCCATTCAACATGTTGGACACTCCGCCTCACACCACCACGTCACTGCATCACAGAGCTCCACCGCCAGCGCCGCTTCCAAAAAGTTGCTCTTTCTGTTGCTTTCTGTATCTTTGATGTGCAAACAGACCCGTAGTGTAGAAACACGTATACACACAACACACAACAATCACGTTTCACATTCATCCTGCGTCTACAACAAACAAACACACACACACACACACACACACACACACACACACAGTAAATAAAAAATAATCTAATATTTCTAGAATGAATTTTACAGATTCACATCTCTATAATACAGGACAGAAGATAAACACTGGAAACACGCATCCAGATTAAAAACACCCTGAACCACTGTTTGTGTCTTAACTTAACGATATTTAAATGAGAAACAAAGATTTCTGCTTCATAAACATAAGCTAAGCTAACAGTTGGCTCGTCCTCAGCCAACGGTCCTGACCTGCTTACACGCGCTCAAACCAGCGATCCGCAGATCGACCTGAGACCGGAACCGACCGGAACCGACCGGAACCAGGGCCCGGCGTCCGGAGAAAGCAGCGTTCTGCGTTTTCTAGGAACGAATCTTCACTTTTCTCCTCTGGTGAACTCGACGCTAACGCTAGCAGCTAGCATGACTGAGCTAACTGCAGCAGACACAATGAATCGGCAGGTTTGAGCTTCAGCTTTGAAGCAGACGAAACACGCGCTCAGATGAAGACACGCGCGGAAGGCTGCGGCCGGAAGGAGTTCTGACGAGCACGCGCTCAGAAAAACAGCGTGAAAGACGCGCAGAGAGACAGAAAAGTGAAGCGAGGGCTTCTCACCGGGCTCTTCTCCACGGACACTACCTCCTCCATGATGGATCGCAAACTGACGTAGTGACGTAATGACGCAGGAGGGAGGCCCAGGGCTTTATGGGTAATGACATTTTGTTTACTGTTATGAACTATTAGCTTTCGGTGAACGCAGAGGTGTAGCCTTTTAGAAACCGCACACTAAACAAACCAGGCACTGATAAGGGACAGTGATGTGAAACTAAGTGTTTGAAAAGCTTTTGACTCACAGAACTCTCCGTGTTTTTTTCTTATTTGCACAAAATAACAATAAAATACAGAATTACTAGAAGATGAAACCAAACTGGAGAGGAAAGAAGCTCATTGGTCTTATGTGAAAGATTCCTTAACAATAAACATTACATTCAAGAAAATTATTTATCATTACTATTATTATTATTATTATTATTATTATTATTGTTGTTGTTATTATTATTATTATTAGTAGTAGTAGTAGTAGTAGTAGTAGTAGTAGTAGTAGTACTACTACTACTACTACTAATATTACTACTGCAATCTTTTAAGTGATTTATGCACAGTTCCAGGGTTTGGGCCCAGTAAATTTGAGAGCCAGTTGATATTTGGAGGGCGGACAGAGCGGCGGCTGAAAGTCTTGAGCCCTTCCCGGAGGAGTCTTGGTGAAAATGAAGGCCACAGGAAAAGCGATGTGACCGGAAGCTCTTGTTTATTATTCATGAGTCTGTGTTTAAATATGCATGACTGTAAAGTGCAGCATTGTTTGGAAAACCGTGTCCGTTTCCAGGAAAATGGCGGAACTTTCTACCATGTAGTTTTCATGCTGGACCAGTAGTTGGTGCTGTTGGTTGTTTTAGTAATGAAACCTCACGCTGCAGAGAACATTCCACTCCAGACACTGAGGGAAGATAGAGTCTGTGTCAGTTTTTGTACAAGTTTTCTTTTTATTTTAACATCTCTATTGTGACTTCTGTCTTTATCTGTCTTTTGAAAAATATTTGAAATAAAATGTGTTTCTTGAATCATCGTTGTTGACAGAGGTTACTGCTCCTTTGGAGGCTTCAGAGGGTCTACAATCAGCTGAAACTGACCTAGAACTGATCCCACACTGATCTGGAACGAAACCGAGAAACCTCTGAAAAAATGATGCAAAAACAATTTTCACTTCACACATCATCATGTGAAAACTCTGAAACTACTGCAAGAGAGTGAATGAGAGTGAATGTGAAGGTAGGAAGAGATGCAATGAAGAGGATTTCTGAAGGTCTAGACCGGAACCCAGAAGCAGAACCAGGCAGGTGTTCTCCAATCTTCTGTTTATTGATTTGTTTTAACAAGCGATATTTCCAGAATACATGAAGAAGAATCAGCTGCTGGAAGGATCACGTGCACGCCAACAGACACAGGTTCTCCCTGAGCCGCGTGAAGAGCTTCTTAAAGATTTCTACATTTCCACGTTCGCTATCCTCCATCCCAGCACGTGTCAGAAAAAGCAGTAAACATGCAGTGAGCGTGCAGCGGCAGTGCTGTGCTGCCACCTGGTGGTCACAGGCAGTGGCGCCGTGTGAGGGAAAGGCTGGGGATGCTGGGAAAAGGAGTCACTTCTGGGGGATTTCTGGAATTATTGAGAAAAGACGACGCTCTGCTGCTTCTTCACCTCCATAAATCATCTTTTACTCTCCACATGAGCAGCTGATCAATGGGTTTTACTCTGGTTTGGACCAGTTTCATGTGGTTTCTGATGGGTTTTACTCTGGTTTGGACCAGCTTCATGTGGTTTCTGATGAGTTTTACTCTGGTTTGGACCAGTTTCATGTGGTTTCTGATGGGTTTTGCTCTGGTTTGGACCAGTTTCATGTGGTTTCTGATGGGTTTTGCTCTGGTTTGGACCAGTTTCATGTGGTTTCTGATGGGTTTTGCTCTGGTTTGGACCAGTTTCATGTGGTTTCTGATGGGTTTTGCTCTGGTTTGGACCAGTTTCATGTGGTTTCTGATGGGTTTTGCTCTGGTTTGGACCAGTTTCATGTGGTTTCTGATGGGTTTTGCTCTGGTTTGGACCAGTTTCATGTGGTTTCTGATGGGTTTTGCTCTGGTTTGGACCAGTTTCATGTGGTTTCTGATGGGTTTTGCTCTGGTTTGGACCAGTTTCATGTGGTTTCTGATGGGTTTTGCTCTGGTTTGAACCAGTTTCATGTGGTTTCTAATGGGTTTTACTTGGGTTTGGACCAGTTTTAAACTCAAGCCTTACGTCCATCTTGTCAGCCCTTTGTATGGTCTGTAAAAAACTAGGAAGACATACCAAATCTTGGTTCTGGTCCTGTGGGGGCTGGAGAGGCAGCATGCAGGACTGGCTGGCCCTGAGCGATGGAGGGGAGGCTTTTATACTTCTTTCTCAGTTCACAGCAGCTTTGCATCAACCCTTCTTTTATGGGGGATCTGACTCTGAGGGGTTGAGCAGAGGGAAGGTTCGGCTCTCTTCTCCAGATGGATCTATTGACGGAGGCGGTCTGGAGACCAGAGACCAGAGGAGGACTGCTGAGCTGAGCTGAGCCACTGGGAAAACAGCAGAGAAGCAAGGAAGCATGCAGGTATCGGGGAGACCACATGGTCTGGAACCAGGAACCGGAAGATCGTCTTCAGGTGGCGTGTGCAGACCCCAGCTTGGCCGCCCGGCAGCGGTCCCCGTCCCATCCCATCTTCGCCCTCACAGGAGACTCACACCTCGGTCCTCGTGGTCAGACAAGCCGTCCTCCGCCCACAGGGAGGCGCCGGGAGGAGGCGGGGTCACGGAGGAGGGTGTGAAACTCCTCAGAGGAGCCAGATGGAGTCCCTCCTGGACCTGGAGTCGCCAGACAGGAGAAACGCTCAGCACTTCAGGCCGTCTCAGACGGTCCAGAACCCGATCCGATTCAAATGGCTCATGTAAACACTTCGACAGGGCCGGCGCGGGCTTCTCAGGCGCCCTGGGCAAGCCCGACACAAGCGCCCCGTGGTAGTGTCGCGGAGAGTCGCGCCGAGAGCTGTTGGGTGGGGGGGGCATGTCCGCCGAGTGTCACCGAAAGTTGTTGGGGGGGGGGGTACGAGTGAGCGAAGCCGAGCAGTGCACTGCTCAAACGGGCTGCGCTCCCCTATGTCTCGGCGCCCTGGGCAAGTGCCTCGGATGCCCAGCCTAATCGCCAGCCCTGCACTTCGATTAGATCGCTTCGGATCTATCGGACTGAGTCATGATGGTGGTTGGTAGTTTGTAATCCTGGAGACCGGTCTGGAGGACTACAGCGCTAGAGTAGTCATGGGACATTTGGTCGTGGTCTTGGGACAGTCTGGTCTTGGTCCCTCAAAATCTTAGGCTGTTTTCACATATATTTGCATCGAGCCAAAGGAACCGCACCAGTAATGTTTCAATTTTCCACTAATCGTCTCTTTTCACACCAGCTTTTCCTGACGCAGAGGAGCCGCTCTAAACAAGGGAAGTGTGGGGTTTCCATGACAACCAGGCGGAAGTTGTCATAAAACCAAAACAGCAGCCTTGCTCTGGGCTCTCAAGTCTCACGTGAGTCACGGATTTCTGTCTTTCATCTCGCCTCACACCACATATTCAGTGGTGGGCCGTCAGGGCCTGCAAAGCCTTCTCTGCTGGCCTAAAAAGTATCTGAATTACAGACTGATGTAAATTATATTTTGTCCATAAATAATTACTAAATGATTCCAAACGGTATGTTCCAGTTCCTTTCATAGTTTTCCCGTGGTTGCGCTGCTTCCAGACATGTTTTTTTCGTATTAAATCATTTAACCAATCAGATTTCAGGCATCATCTGTTGCTAGGGTAAAAAGAAATCTGCCCGAGGCCTTCGCTATCCGTTCCTGATGGCGCAGTGAAGTAAAGTGAAGCGTCAAACAGACAGCTGCTTCAACCAATCAGATTCCGAGTTGGCGACTCAGCGCCTTCTAGCTAGCTACACTAACAACAGCAGATCCAGGCCTTCTGATTTACATTCACCAAGAGATACAGTAGGGGGCGCTATGCACCTAAGTTGTTGGTCGCCTACCGCAATTATTCCAAAGAAGAAGAAGAAGAAGACCTGAAGAGAAATAAAACTTACACCAGAAATCCCACAGGGCAGCTGGACTTTCAGCCCTGGCTTTATGGAACTGAAACGCTGGATAATCTATATGACAGAGCAGTTGAACTCTTTTTGAGGAAGGAAAGGAGGATGGGTTTTGTTTACAAATAATCGGGATTTTGGTGAGTAAAATGTTCCTCTTTTCCTAAATAATATTGCTGTTTTATTAAAGGTGTAATACAACATTTTGATTTCCGGGTGGATCACCTAAATAACTGGTGGGTCTGTTTGTCAATCATTCTGACGAGCTGCTT
>NC_043755.1:34616022-34618522 GCF_902148845.1 Salarias fasciatus | reverse complement strand
TGCTCAACACCATCTTGGAGGAAACTTGAGAGCTCTTTAGCAACTTTCTCAGATGCAACCTGACCACTTGCAATCTTTATTAGTTCTTCATGGATAGTATCAAGATCAAAGGGCTTCTGTTTCTGCTCCACAATTTCCACTATTCGCTGTATGTCTCATTCATCCCTGTCCATTCTGGAAGCTCCATGTCCTTTGTGTACTGCAGAGCCTTTTGCATTAGTATCACAAAGGTCTTGCATGGCATCCACATATGCTGTGGTCTCATGCCTCATCATCAACCACCTTGTGAGAGCCCCCTTACATAATGTGAAGCCAACAAGGCTTGACCTGCATAGAGTTTTGCGTTTGCCCTTTCCCTGATTGCCCAAATATGAGCCATGTTGTTTTTGACGATAATGTGGATGAGTGATATACAGATGCTTATGTCTCCCACAAACCTACCTCCCCTCTTGACCCGAGACACCTTAAAGGTCTAATACAGGATTTTCTCAAAAAGACGAAGCCAAATATCTGTTACTCACTTTTTGAACAACGCGCATGTGCCAGACCATCCGCCCGGCTCTCCTGCTTCTCCCAGGAAATGTGGAAGCGTGCGAGCGCCATCTCCTCTTCTCCAGGTGTGCACGGCTCTGTTTACAGTTTTTGCGATCCGCCTCGCTCATACATAAAGCATGTTTTCCGAAACAGTTAGAGTTTCATTATGTCAGACTCGCCATTGGTAAGTACTAGCTCAGAAGCTCACGGCTTCATAAACACTGTGAATGCGCAAAAGGGAGAAGCTTATTGGGCGCAAGCACGTAGAACCGCCTTACAAAACCAGCTCGTCAGAATGATTGACAAACAGACCCACCAGTTATTTAGGTGATCCACCCGGAAATCAAAATCCTGTATTATACCTTTAATAGACGGACAAAAACAAGACGCACACAGACACGCGCGCACACACACACACACACACACACACACACACACACACACACACACACACACACATTGGCTTTAGCTATGTTTAGATATAGGAGCATTTATTTTGAATAAAACAATTCAATTAAAAAGACATTTCCTTGTCTCTGCGTCTCTCTGGCATTTTATTCTTTTGGGACACCTCACACCTTTTGTGAGATAACTCAATGAGTACACAAGATACCAGTACACAATTGGTATTGCTGGATTCAGTAGAATGGCAGCTTTCAAACAAGCCCTCATATGTGTTGTTATGACTTTCCATTAGAAAGCCACTAAAAAGTAAAGAGAATATTCTACATAGATTTCCATTCTCGCCTATTGTAGGCATGTGTTAAAATGACTATTTCTCCTATTTGAATTCAGATATTTACATTTTGTTTTTTCTAGAATGTGTAGGGATATCCTGGCTTTCACTGTGCCAAGTTATAGACCTTCTGGTGCTTCCATAGTGAATCTACATGGGTTTATATGCTTCAATCTCCAGACGAACAGACTTCATTTTTTGTCTGTGGGTGTATAACAATATAGGTCAATTTTACCACTTTTGCATTGAAATATTTTTATACAAGAATCCATTTCATATGTGGGGGGCCTTAGAGATGAGGAAAAACTATGTTGTGTTTGGTTCTACCTCCGGGAGGGGTATCTCATGTTTCTGCTGCCGCGGTCACAGGCCTATAAGTTGTTGATGCTCATTGTATGTGCACAGATGCAGTAGGAGAATTGTGCACTTCAGCAAAGGCATTTATTCTGGCTGCACAAGTATCTATCTGCTGTGCAACAACTCTTTATATGCATATCTATAATAAGATTTTTTTTATAGACAGAATAGTTATTGAGAGGTGGATTGGTTCAGGCGGATCTGTTCTGAAGGCCTTAGTGTGAAATGCACGGTCCGCCACTGCACATATTGTATTTCTCACGCTAAAAAAAAGATACTGGTAAATTTGTCTGGAGCGCCGCTGCTATGGAACCGCAATGAATCAAACACGCATGCAAGCCTGTCACTTACCTGTCAATCAAAAAAGGAAAGGGGCGGGGCTAAAATCGTGCAACAACCAGTGGAAAAAAAAGCATTGTTATCAGGCGAGTCTGCTGGAGAGCGAGCGGCAGAGACTTTCGTCTTTCTGCCGTTCTGACATGTGATCACTTTTCCCGGACTGAGCTGACTACAGGAGCCTGTGTGGCTCATAAAGGCGAAATATCTAGACTTTGGGTCGAGCTAAAGCCGGTGCGCTTTCACACATCTGCTGCGCCGCATCCCAGGTCCACCCAAGCTGCTCCGAGACCAGGCCGACCCAGGCCGCTCTGAGACCCCCCCTTTCAGCCGCTCTCGGGGCGGGCGAGTTAGAGCGACAAGTGGAGCGAGTGGCGCTTTCACACCAACCCAGTCCGCCGTGCTCGGTCCAGAACTGTGTTAGGTCGAGCTAAAGTGGGGAGGTGTGAAAACACCCTTAGTCTTGTCTTGGTCATGGGAGGACTGGTCCTGGTCTAGAGAGGGTCTCGGCCCTCTGAATCTCTGTCTTGAGAGCCC
>NC_043755.1:34611022-34613522 GCF_902148845.1 Salarias fasciatus | reverse complement strand
GCCTAGCATGTAGCCTAGCATGTAGCCTAGCATGTAGCCTAGCATGTAGCCCAGCATGTAGCCTAGCATGTAGCCCAGCATGTAGCCCAGCATGTAGCCTAGCGTAGTGAAACAGCATGCAGCATTAGCCTAGCATCACGGAGCAGGTCCCCTGCAGGGTCGTGTGACATAACTGGAATAACGCGACATGATATGATGTAAAGTAACAGACTCCAGCAAAACGACGCAAAAACGAGATTCCAGACTATAGAAGTCCTCGACAGAACCCGAGCTAACGGAACGCAGGGAACGAGACAGAACAGAGGAAAAGGCTGCAGAACAATAAAAACGTCACGAAGCAAAACAGAACAGAACAGAGTGGAGCATATCGGCAAAAGCATCCAATCAGTAAAACTCATCCGATAAAAACTGCTGCTGTTTGACGGAGTATCGTCGTGTCGACTGGAGTTGGTTTATACACCAAAAAAAAACAAAAAACTAGAATAAGAAGCTGGGATGCCAAGCGTTTTTCTAGTTGCTTCATCAAAACATTTTAAAATTGAAGTTGTAAAATTTGATCTGTGATTCATGATTAAAAGTGTGAAGTGAACTGACCTAAAACTAGCCACTGAACCCTTATTTTGTATTTTCTATTTGAAGTTTTGCAAAATAGAGAAATGAAGGAGTGAATTTTCCTGGCCAAAGTTTTCCCGTCGCTGCAGCCGGACTCGACTGTGGAAGTCCTCAAGTCCGAAACCTGCTGAAGACCCGTCAGAAACCTCGGAATGGCGGCGTCCTGAAAGCGCCGGGGCGACGGCGTCCTGAGGGCGCCGGAGTCCTGAGGGCACCGGGGCGACGGCGTTCTGAGGGCACCAGGGAGGCGGCGTTCTGAGGGCGCTGGCTCGACTGCGTCCTGAGAGCGCCGGGGCGACGGCTTCCTGAAGGCGCCGGGGCGACGGCGTCCTGAAGGCGCCGGGGCGACGGCGTCCTGAAGGCGCCGGGGCGACGGCGTCCTGAGGGCACCGGGGCGACAGCATCCGCAGGGCGTTGGGCGACGTTCTGAGAGCGCCGGGGAGGTGGCGTTCTGAGGGCGCTGGCGCGACTGCGTCCTGAGAGCGCCGGGGCGACGGCGTCCTGAGGGCGCCGGGGCGACGGCGTCCTGAAGGCGCCGGGGCGACGGCGTCCTGAGGGCACCGGGGCGACAGCACCCGCAGGGCGCTGGGGCGACGTTCTGAGAGCGCCGGGGAGGCGGCGTTCTGAGGGCGCTGGCGCGACTGCGTCCTGAGAGCGCCGGGACGACGGCGTCCTGAGGGCGCCGGGGCGACGGCGTCCTGAGGGCGCCGGGGCGACGGCGTCCTGAGGGCGCCGGGGCGACGGCGTCCTGAGGGCGCCGGGGCGACGGCATCCGCAGGGCGCTGGGGCGACGTTCTGAGAGCGCCGGGGAGGCGGCGTTCTGAGGGCGCTGGCGCGACTGCGTCCTGAGAGCGCCGGGGTGACGGCGTCCTGAGAGCGCCAGGGCAACGGCGTCCTGAGAGCGCCGGGGCGACGGCGTCCTGAGGGCACCGGGGCGACGGCGTCCTGAGAGCGCCGGGGCGACGGCGTCCTGAGGGCAATGGGGCGACGGCGTCCTGAGGGCAATGGGGCGACGGCGTCCTGAGGGCAACGGGGCGACGGTGTCCGGAGGGCACCGGGGCGGCGGTGTCCTGAGAGCGCCAGGGCGACGGCGTCCTGAGGGCACCGGGGCGGCGGTGTCCTGAGAGCGCTGGGGCGACGGCGTCATGAGAGCGCCGGGGCGACGGTGTCCTGAGGGCAACGGGGCGACGGTGTCCGGAGGGCACCGGGGCGGCGGTGTCCTGAGAGTGCCGGGGCAACGGCGTCCTGAGGGCAACGGGGCGTCGGCGTCATGAGAGCGCTGGGGCGACGATGTCCTGAGGGCAACGGGGCGACGGCGTCATGAGAGCGCCGGGGCGACGGTGTCCTGAGGGCAACGGGGCAACGGTGTCCGGAGGGCACCGGGGCGGCGGTGGCGTCCTTACGTCGGGGGACCACGGTCAGCACGATGGTCCTGTTGGGGTTGGAGGACACCTTGTGGTTGGTGTGGATGAGGACGCGGTTGAAGAAGCAGCGGTACGTCCCCGTGTCGTTGAAGGTCACGTTCAGGATGTAGATGGAGCCGTCCTGCAGGTCCCTGGTGTTCTTGCTGCCGCTCCAGTTCAGGCGGTCCTCAAAGCGCTCGTCCAGGATCAGGCCCGGGGACGTCTCATAGAAAAACAGCTGTCAGAGACACAAAAATAATCATAATGTGAACATTTGAGAGTTCAGGGGTTCATACTGACAGAGTTTAATACCCCTGATGACCTGTGGGGGCAGTATGGAGCAGTTTGCATTTTCAGTTGGTGTGAATGAGGCCTTATCAGTTTGAACCTGCTTCTTTGTTCTTTGTTCCACATGAAACCACGAGGGTTTTATTGCAGGAGGCCCCCTCTATGTTCTACGTATGTCCTACGTGGCTCTATGTTCT
>NC_043755.1:34546022-34606022 GCF_902148845.1 Salarias fasciatus | reverse complement strand
AATGATGATAATAGGTTTTATTTGTAACGCATTTGTAACGTTGTACATGATTTGTTTCCTGCTTAGTTTCCTTCATGTTCTGTGTACTTACTGTTTACATGGGTCACTTCCTGTTTACATTCTGCTGACATGAATGTACCGTACTTTCTTTTTACTTCCCTTTATTTTCTGTGTACTTCCTGTTTACATGGTTTACTTCCTTTTCCACACGGCCTGGACAGGTCGCCTGCATCTGTCTCTCACCTTTGTATGGAAGCCCATTTCCATCACTTAAAAAAAAAAAAAAACACCACACAGTAAGTCATAATTATGACATAATAAGTCGAAATTATGAGATAGTAAATCAAAATTATGGGATACGATCTGCGCATGCGTTCCGGTTCAGCCGCCTCCCACACGAAGATCTTCAGCGCTGTGAGCTGCCAGGGAGCCGTTAAATGAACACAGAAGTAGACTGTCTGTACGTTGAGATTTATGGCTGAAATAAATGAAATACTTGATGTGCTTGCTGATTCACGTGGTATTATAGTAGCAAACACACCCTGGAATGGATTTTAAGCAAGAAGCAGCTCTGAGTTGGAAAGGACAAAACCATAATATGGCTGAGGTTGTAACTTCAACTGCATCTGGAAGCCTGTGGTCTCTGTCAGCAGACTGTCGGCAGGTCACAGCCCAGCAGGCAGACCTCTGTTAGAGCGAGTTGTACGTGTTGTTGAATGAATGAATGAATGAATGAACGAATGAACGAATGAATATCTCATAATTTCGACTTACTATCTCATAATAATGACATACCAGGTGCGTGTTTTTCTTTTTCAAGTGGTGGAAATGGGCTTCCGTTCCTTTGACTTGTCCCTGAAGGAAAAACATTCCCCAATTGTCTGAAGCCCCGCCCCTTTTTAATACCAGGTGGCTGTCAAACATGCGGCCTGCAGGTCGACGATGGCCCTGAAGAGGAGAAGGCAGCTTGTTTTGTTCTTTTTTCGGAGGCCTGGTTTGGTTGTTTTCTTGTGAGATGGAGGGACGCTGGTTAGCATGTTAGCATGTTAGCATGCCGGTGCGGTGTTCGTTTCTGCTCTGATTGGTCGGATTGTTCCGTTCTGGCTGCAGACACGGAGCTGCTAACAGTTCAGATTTGTGTCTGTGGACAGAAAAGGGTTTTCCAGTATCGCTGCTTCTTTCACGGCGGCGCCGCCAGCAGGGGGCGCCAGCCGGTTCGGCGCAAACGTCTCAGACCTGAAAACTCAGCAGCACCAGGTTTCCTCATGGCTCTGAAGGCCACAGCATCCTTCACACACCCCTTTGTGTGTGTGTGTGTGTGTGTGTGTGTGTGTGTGTGTGTGTGTGTGTGTGTGCATACACCCTCTCAGACCTCCCTGGTCCTAATGGCTCTCGGCCTCTAATGGTCTCTAATGTGATTTGTGTGTTTTGCAGTCGGAGCCTCAGCCGGGAAGGAGGCGGCGCTGATGGAGGAAACGTCTCCTCACTGCTCAGACTGCTCTGTTCTGATGGAGGAGAGAGGGAGGAGAGGAGGAGGAAAGAGGGAGGGGAGATGGAGGAGAGAGGGAGGAGAGGAGGAGGAAAGAGGGAGGAGTGATTGTGGTCAGCAGGAGGAGTGATGGAGGGGAGATGGAGGAGAGCAGGAGTGATGGAGGAGTGAACCCAAGGTTGGGTCACAACTTAAGGAGTGGGATTGAGGATACATGTCGTTTGAGTGTGTGTGTGAGTGTGTGTGTGAGTGTGTGTGTGTGTGTGTGTGTGTGTGTGTGTGTTCTTCAGCTCTCCTCCTTCCTTCTGAGTTTCTCTCTGACTGGATTTTAGTTTCTTTCTGATTGAAACAGAATGAAAACCTTTTGATGCTTGAAAATACCGACAGCTGCGCGCGTGCACGAGGCATTAGTAATGTGCGCGCGCGCCATTATAATGCCTCACTTCATTAATGTAAAAACAAACGTGCACGAGCGCAAGTGAACATCTGAGCTTTGACAACATGGAAGGAAAAACAGCAAACACACGCGCGCGCGCACACACACACACACGGACGCACACACAGGTAGACTCACCTTTCAGCAGCACCAGGGTCACAGGTAGCAGCAATATCACCGCAGACATCCTGACAGAGGAGCCAACACACACACACACACACACACACACACACACACACACACACACACACACACGCTCACGCGCACAAGATCGGACAGATGTCCAGCAGCCGGTCCCGAGCGTCCCTCGGGGCGTCCTGGTCTTCCTCCCGGTTCTCGGTGACCTGGTTCACGCGCGGGTCGGTCACGTGTCCGCTCCGGTTCCACGGCTCCCGGGTTCAGGTTTCGGGTGTGGTGGACTACCGGACGGTCCGGGGTCCGTCTGCGGACGTCCTGGAAGACTGTGAGGGGTGGAAGGAAGCTGCGCCGCTGATGGAAGACCGTGCGTGAATGCGCGCGTGCGCGAAGTCAGTTAGAATGTCAAATTGTTGCATCTGAACCGGAACTTTGAGAGAGTCACGCGTGCGTGCGTGCGTGAGTTCTTGCTTTCTTCCGGACGTCCCGATCGCGTGATCACCGCTCCACGCGCGTGCGGGTTTTTATCCTTTTTTTGTTGTTTTGTTTTTTAATGCAGGTGAGATCCGCCGCCGCTGGTGCGCATGTGCACAGGTGTTCCCCGGCTCCCCGGTGCGTCCTGCGGCGGGGAGAGAGAGCGCGTGCCAGGCGGATTTAAAAGCCGTCCCTCCGCTGTCCCGCCCTGTCCCCCCGCTGTCCCGCCCTGTCTCCCCGCTGTCCCGCCCTGTCCCCCCGCTGTCCCGCCCTGTCTCCCCGCTGTCCCGCCCTGTCCCCCCGCTGTCCCGCCCTCGGCCCCGGGACCGTCCGCCCTCCGGACCGTCCCGGTGGAGCCTCAGAGGATCACAAAACGTGAATCTGACTCCTTGAGGAGGAGACGGAGCGGCGGGAGGAACCGGGAGGGGCAGGAGACAGCAGAGCCGTCGCCATGACAACGGCGGCGGGCTTTACGTCATGTGGTCGTGGATTCCGGGAAACTCCACATGGCGGAGGAGCTGGAGGAAGATTACACTGCATCATCATCATCATCACCTTCACCATCATCATCATCATCATCATCACCTTCACCATCATCATCATCATCATCATCACCTTCACCATCATCATCAGTACATTTATTCAAAATAGACACTGATGCCGACACGGTTACAGTCAGAAGTTAAATACTCAGTAAATACTCAGGAACCATGGTGAGCAAAACAAAAACGTTCCTGGTGTTTTTCTGTCCGTTTCCACGACGACGACAGTCGACTCTGGAAATGAGCCCGCCTCCAGCAGCGTCACCAACAGTCCGGCCGGCTCGTCCGCCATGAGGGGAAAGTTACTTTTAAAAAGTATTTAAAGTTGTAAAGCTTGAGAAGCGCAGTGGCATCTGCGTGATGAAGAATGAGCGGAGCTTTCAGTCCTCAGACGTATTTATTTCTTCAACATTTCCTCCACATTGAACACACTCTGCTCTCCTCCAATCAAACAGATTGGAGCACAATGATGACGTCAGATGCACGTCTCTCAAACAGAACATCAACATTGTTTACATAGAGTAAGGGCGCCATCTATCGGCACCACTGAACAAAAGTTACTAGTTACTTCTTTTAAAAAGTAACTGAGTTACAATATTTTTAAAGTAACTCACTGGCAAAGCAGCTATTGCGTTTCTTCAAAAGAAAAATCATGTTTGAATATGTCAAAGACCTCCACCCTGCGGGTCTAGACCTCCACCCTGCGGGTCTAGACCTCCACCCTGCAGGTCTAGACCTCCACCCTGCGGGTCTAGACCTCCACCCTGCGGGTCTAGACCTCCACCCTGCAGGTCTAGACCTCCACCCTGCAGGTCCAGACCTCCACCCTGCAGTTGTGGAAATCATCTGCATTTCCTCTGGACCCCGGCCATGCAGACCTCCGCGCCCCCCCCTCCAGACCTCCACCCCGCCCTGCAGACCTCCGCCGCCTCCCTGCAGACCTTGCCCCCCCCCCCTGCAGGCCTCCGCCCGCGGCCGGCACACAGCAGCAGCAGCAGCAGCAGCAGCAGGTGGAGGCCCGGCACGGCCAGCAGCGCTCCGTACAGATGCCACGGCTCCACATCTGCAGCCACAAAGAGGAAGAGGAGCTTTACTCGGGCTGCGGGAACATCTGGACCGCTCGGCCTCTAGAGGGCGCCGCTGCAGAGCGGCTGTCAGCTGCTCTGGAGGGCGGAGGAGCAGAACTGCTTCCTGCTCTGAGCTTCTGGGTGAAAGAAGAGAAAGAACTCACTGAGGACCAGAGGAGGATCTGCTGCCGTCCCGTTCTCCACAGCAGCTCCACGTTCTGCAACGGAACACACCCCCAGCGATAGAGCATCTTCCTCCATGAACACTCAGATTATAGAGCATCTTCCTCCATGAGCACTCAGATTATAGAGCATCTTCCTCCATGAACACTCAGATTATAGAGCATCTTCCTCCATGAGCACTCAGATTATAGAGCATCTTCCTCCATGAACACTCAGATTATAGAGCATCTTCCTCCATGGACACTCAGATTATAGAGCATCTTCCTCCATGGACACTCAGATTATAGAGCATCTTCCTCCATGGAAGTACAGATGTGGGCCCGATGTTCAGACATTAATCATGACAGGAGACTTCAACAAGTAACTAGTAACTTCCAGAAGTTACCCCAGGACCTGTCAGAGCAGTGCGGGTGTTCCTGTGTTATTGTTGTTGTTGTTTACCTGTCAGAGCAGTGCGGGGGGGGGGGGGGGGGGGGGGGGGGGTGCTTTTATGAGTAATTTGTAATTTTCTAAGTAGTTTTTGAAATATGTAATTTTTACTTTTACTCCATTACATTTTGACCCAAGTATTTTACTTCACTACATTTGAGCTCCCTCGCGTTACTGAGTACAATTAAGATAATGAAAAAACCACGCGCCCTTCCTCTTGTCTCATTTATAATCTGGATCGACTCGTGGAAAGGTGGATGTTCATAACTGGAGACGTTATTTGCACCGCCAGCCACTAAGGGGCAGTGTTGGCGCTGCTCACGGCTGCTGAGCACCGCTCCTGTGGGAGAGTAAGAGGCAGACGGAGAAGTCCGACATCAAGGACAGGTGGGAGCAGTCAGGTGTGGGTTGTCTCAGTGTCAGTGAGCGTCCAGAGAATGTAAGTCGCCCTGTTGCAGTGGATGTTGTTTGTTGTATCCCTCTTGCTTGTGGCGAGGTTGCTTAAGCTAGCTCTATGGCAGCTATGTCTGATTAGCACTAGGCCTGGGCGATTATATGATCGTGATTGGTGATCGCCATTAATTTCCAGTCGATCACGGTGATCAGCTGTGAGCACATTTACTCGATCAGACATGGCAGAAATGTGCGTGACACAGCCAATCACAGTCCACTTATTCCAGCTCAACCTCCGCCTGTCAGCTGTCTGAGAAGTAACCAGAGATGAGCTGAGTGGAGCGAGGGCAGCGAAGCAGAGGAAGTCAGCCATGCCTCGGCGTTTTCCCCTGAAGATGAGGCTGCTGCTGACAGGACAGGCTGCTCCACGCTGCTCCGCTGCTAGCTCACCGCTGCTAGCTCACCGCTGCTAGCTCACCGAGCCGCAAGGAATCTGGTCTTTTGAGTCCAGGAACTACTTGTGATCCAGTTTAACTAACGATGGTTCAGTTCCTCTCTTTTCTGAAAAAACGCTGCACTGCATCATTGAACATGTCACCACGTCTTGCCGTGAACACTCTTCTTCTAACAACATGCAGAGAGCCTGCAGCGCCCTGCTTCTTCTGTGGTGTCTGTGTAAAATAAGGTTGAACATGCAAACAGCACCCCTAGTGGCATGAAGTGCAAATGCAGTCATGGCGTCGTCTGTGGCCGTGGCCTGGATGAGGATCTCCTGGGGTTATTATGTTTCAGAAACCAGAATATTTATCTTAACACGAATATTGACTGCATGTAAACGCAGCCAGCGTCGTCTTTTCAGGCCACTGCACCGTACGAGCAACATTCTGAGAGGAGGAAAACGATTAATTTTGTCTATTTTTTTTATATTATTGTAGTTTTGTGCCGTTACATTTTAAGTCTAATCTGTCCAATCTAGATTATTTAAATGTTGTACATTTGATGCAAGCATTAATGATGGCAGCAGCATATTTAGCATCATAACTTGAAAATAATGTTTCCATTCTGAAGCACCTTCATTATCTCCAGTCGGTTTCTTTAGTTTTTTAATCTTTCATAGCCTCAAATCCTCAGGGCTGGAAACTGTCACACTTTAACTAACGATCATTCAGTTCTTCTCTTTTACTGAAAAAATGCTGCATCGCAAGATTTTATTATCTTGGTGCTAGATTTTTTTTTCCATTTACTGCACTGTTCAGTGAGATTGTTCTTCTATTTTTCTATGTTTATGTTATTTAATTTGCATTGCTATTTACTTGGTTTGTTCATAGAATGTTAAACTATTCTATAGTTCTAGTTTTCAGTGCAGATGCTTCAACACGGGTTTAAAAACAATATAACATACCGTGATTATAATCGAGATTGAATGATTTGAAAAAAAAAAAATTGTGATCATTTTTTTTGCCGTATCGCCCAGCCCTACTTAGCACTGACAATGATTGATAGAAGACATCGACATTAAAGGGCAATTCCCGCTAGTTCAGGTTGATCTCTGTAAGTGGTCAGTGTGTTCATGCTGTGTCAGGCCGTGTTGATCTCTATGGAAATTATCTATACGAGGGGGGACCCAAAAGTTTCCAGACTGATTCTATTAATAAAAAAATACAATGAATTTCCGACTTTGGCCGCTAGATGTCGCTACAGGATAACCTCATGCATAACTGTGCCAGGTTTGGTCTTCCCCCGTGAAGCGGTCAGCTGACAGTCACTGTTTATGTTGACAGAGTTACACCCCGCTCTTCGATTTTTCAAGATGGCGGATATCCACGGATATGCGCTCTGTCAAAACATTTTGTTTTTAATTGGGAAAACAGCGGCAGAAACACTCACCATGTTGCAGACATTCTTTAAGAAGGATTCTTAGGGTGTCTGAGTGGTTTGGGCCCTTTAAGAGTAATCAGATTACATCACGAAGACCAGGCACGCAGAGGACAACAATCCACTTCCAGAACAGAGGAAACGTCACAAAAACTGAAGAAGACGTCCTGGTAGGTCCACGCAGGACTTTTGATGACATTGCAGATCTGATGGGAGTATTGTAGAGATCCAGACTGATCATCCTCAGGCGGTTATTAGAAGCAGGGAGACGAAGACTCCCGGAAATGGCCGCATCATGACAGACAGCAGACCACAGGACGCCCCGTTACGCACAGAAATAGCACCAGATGTTGTGCGTAAAGCATATTTTTGGACTAAAACCGTGACCAGCCAGCCTCCCCACCGCCATATTCCCCTGATCTGGCCCCGGACGACAGCTTTTTGTTGTCAAAAGATGAAACTGGAGCGGCAGCAGAAAGGTAAGGCAGGCATACAGGCGGGGGAGGGGAAATCGAAGTTCTATCTTATCGGCACAGTTAACGGTCATGGCGACTCTTCTGAACAGTGAAAATCTCGGGTGCAGCGTTGTATTCAAGCCAAAGGAGAGTATTTTGGAGGTGACAGTTTCAAATAATTGCGAAGATTAAAAATAAAAAGTTATAACCACAGTCCGGGAACTTTTGGGTCCACCCTCGTACATACATATAGTCTGTAAATATGGATGTGTGGTGAGATGATAACGATTATTGTCTTTTTGTTTATTCTTAGAAAACCACACAATACACCTGTACACTGCCTGTTGAGCATCATTAAAGCCATTAAGCCGCAGCTTTATTAAAGGGGCTGTGTCATGTAAAATTCACTTTTTGTATGTTTTAACCTTGTTATATAGTTATGTTCTCACCAAAAACACCCCAAAGCATTTTTTCCTTCGCGCCTGCATGTTTGAGCTTTCCTCCTTGTTGTGCTGCTCAGAGAGGCAGCCCCTCCCTCCGTGAAAACGCTCTGTTTCCCACGTTCACGTCACACGGAGAAGATGCCCCCCCCCACCCCCACCCCCACACCCCCCCCCCCCACAGGCCCTCGGCAATCAGAGTTGCCACTTTTTTCTATCTCTGATAGATAAAATTTAACCATCGTCTGAAAGCAACAATCAAGCAAGAGCAAGAGTCTGAAGGGTCTGAAGGGTCTGAAGGGTCTGAAGGGTCTGAAGGGTCTGAAGAGTCTGAAGGGTCTGAAGGGTCTGAAGGGTCTGAAGAGTCTGAAGAGGCTGAAGGGTCTGAAGGGTCTGAAGGGTCTGAAGGGTCTGAAGAGTCTGAAGAGTCTGAAGGGTCTGAAGGGTCTGAAGAGTCTGAAGAGTCTGAAGGGTCTGAAGGGTCTGAAGGGTCTGAAGGGTCTGAAGAGTCTGAAGAGTCTGAAGGGTCTGAAGGGTCTGAAGGGTCTGAAGGGTCTGAAGAGTCTGAAGAGTCTGAAGAGTCTGAAGGGTCTGAAGGGTCTGAAGAGTCTGAAGAGTCTGAAGGGTCTGAAGGGTCTGAAGAGTCTGAAGAGTCTGAAGGGTCTGAAGGGTCTGGAGGGTCTGCGCTTGGTGAGTTTCTAACAGGAAAAGACGTTTTCGCGTGTATTTCTGTGTAGAGAAGCTAGAGCTAAAGAGCTAAAGCTAACCCTTAGAGATGCTAACGAAGCTCTGACTGGTTGAAGTACTCTGTCAGTCAAAGTCCACAGGGGGAGAGGCGGGATTTTCAGTGAACCAGAGCGTTTTCTCTTCCGGGTTTCAGAATTAGCCCCAGGAACTCTTTTATTTCACACAAAATCACTTTTCCTTTGCGCCAAAAATAAACTATTACCATGTTAATGCCATTTCTAAGGTTTGTACTAGCTAAAAAAGCAGGATACAGCCCCTTTAAAGTGAAACGGTGACGCTCAGATCAGACACTAACAATGGCCTCATTCTGCTATGATCCATGATTATACTTACTTAGTGCTCCTGCGTTGGGCTGGCGTCCCGTCCCGTTGCGTAGAGCCGACCAGAGAAACCAGGTTTTTCCAGTACTGGCGATCTTGTGCCAGCAGGTCTGCGTCCTTCACGGTTACTCCGTGTTGTCGGAGGTCGTCCGCAATAATGTCAAGCCATCGAGTGCGGGGCTTGCCTCGTGGTCGTCTCCAGCCTGCGGCCTTTGGATCAAACTTCAGGATGGCTCTTGTCGGGTGGTCAAGGGGGAGACGGAGAACATGGCCGAACCAGCGGATGCGGCGTTGTGCAGCCAGGCAGGAGGCTCTGGGCTGGTTTGTGCGGCTCTAAGCGCTTTGTTGGATATTCGCTGTGGCCACCTGATGTTCTCGATGGTTCTGAGAGCCCTGCTGTCAAAGCCATCTATTCTTGTGGCCAGGGTCTTATTTAGGGGCCATGTTTCAGAGCCATATAGCAGAATGGAGAGTACGGCGGTGTTGTAGATTTGGACCTTCGTCTTGCGTGAGATGGCTTGATGTCGCCAGAGTGGTTTCCAGAGAGACTGCAGGGCAGAGGCTGCCAGGGCTCTCCTGCGGAGACTCTCTGGTTTAAGATCCCCGTTATCTGTCACTGTGGATCCCAGGTACACAAAGTTCTTCACGGGCTCAACGGTGTCGTTACCAAGCGGGACAGGGGGTGGGTCTGGTCCCTCACCAACATGCATGAACTTGGTCTTAGTCCAGCTCACATGGAGACCAAGCTTTTCTGCCTCTTCACTGTTCACACTCAGAGTCCCTCAGCTGACTGTAGGAGGTGCTGAGCAGGATGGTGTCGTCGGCGTACTCCAGATCAGTCAGTTGGTAGTTGCCAAAGGACACTCCGGGTACTCGCTCACAGACCCTGCGCATCAGGTGGTCGATGATGCAGTTAAACCGGTCTGGAGCAGCTACACAGCCCTGGCGGACACCACTGGAGATGGAAAACCAGTCGGAGTCACGGCCGTTGACACGGACACGGCTCTGTGCGTTGCTGTAGAGCAGCTTGAAGAGAGTGATGATCTTCGGGGGTGCGCCAAGGGTTTGTAGGATACTCCACAATGATGAGTGGTGGACTGTATCGAATGCAGCCTTGAGGTCTAGGAATCCTACGTGGAGATGGTGGTCTCGCCGGAATTCATAGACCTTCTCTGTCAGAAGACGGACGGCAGAGATGTGATCTGATGTGGAGCGGTTGGGCATAAAGCCAGCCTGCTGGGGACGGCGGCTGCTTCTAAGGGCTGGGAGAGCACGAGTCAGCAAGATCTCAGTAAAGAGCTTGCCGGGGATGGAGAGTAGTGTAATGCCTCTATGGTTCCCACAGACAAGCCTGTCACCTTTGCGCTTCCAGAAGGGCAGGATGACCCCTCTGGTCCAGTCGCTGGGGAGCCGCTCCGTTATCCACGCCTTGTTAAAGATGTGGGTCAGCCACTCGACAGTGCCATCCCCGCCCGACTTTAACATCTCGGCGGTTATGGAGCAAATGCCGGGGGCTTTCCTGTTGTTCAGTTTTTTCAGGGCGGCTCTGACCTCCGCGGATGTTATGGGGTCCATGTTACAGGCGCTGTTGGGGGCTGTGTCTGCAGCAGCTGGTATGATGGAGGGAGCAAGGGTGGTGTTGCGGTGCAGTAAGAGGCTGAAGTGCTCTTTCCAGCGTTGTAGGCAGTTTGTCTCTGTTGTTATGATGAAAGCCGTGGATTTCGGAGAAGACACTCAACATCATTGAACAGCGGCGTGAGGCGCGACTCCGAGGCGACCTGACAGAGTATCGCCGACTGAACTACGTGCGAAATGTGGCTATAGCGGAGGACAGGGAGCGGTTCTGGCAAGCCGAGGCCATACATCTGGAGTCCGCAGCCAACAACAACAACATGAGCCGCGTATACAATTTACTTCGTCAAGCTCGCAATGGCCCCCGCATCAAGTCAGCCCTGGTGAAAGACTCTGACGGCATCCATGATTATGATCATACAAAAATAATAATAACAATAATAATAATAAAATACATCAAATATGGGGTGGAACAGCATTTTGCCAATATTTAGGATATTTATTTAAGAAAATTTCAACTCTGTGTCGTGTTCTCTATTGAATCAGCTGTTCTCCTGCTGTGTTCTGTTTCATCCTCATCTGTCATGAAGAACAAACCTGTCGGCCAGAAAAGAACCTGCAGCAGCTGAAAACCAGACATGAAAATATTCTGCAGTCTGGTCGGTTACTTCAGTGTCGCCCAAAGAGCAGTTATCAAATGAAGTGATGAATTTGTTTCTTCTGAGAATGAATTTCCGTCTGATTTTAGCCGTTAAAAGAGTGGAGTCAGAACGATGTGGGACCGTTCACTCCTAAAGCTGGAGTCCTGAAATAGGAGGATTTTCCTATTTTCAGGAGACAGTTCAGACCAACAGATGCTGTCTGTTATACTGTGTCCATTTCAGTGGTGTGAGACTTTTATTTTTCCTTTGTTTCTCATTTTACTCATTGTGTAGCTTCAGGTTGTTGTATTTTATTTCTTATTCTTTATTTTTTACATCAGTGTGGTTTAGTACCAATTTCATCAAGGTTTTTCTTCCATTGTCTTTACAATAATTGTGAACCTTTTATTGTAGGACTTGTATTAATAAAGAAAGGATTCTGAAACGTCTGTGCTGAAAGTTATTTTGGTCTTCATATAATCTGAGCAACAAAATAATCCTAAAGTCAACCAGACCCTGCAGATGCAACAACTACAGTAGTTAGGAGTGAACGGTCCCACATCATTCTGACTCCACTCTTTTAACGGCTAAAATCAGACGGAAATTCATTCTCAGAAGAAACAAATTTATCACTTCATTTGATAACTGCTCTTTGGGCGACACTGAAGTAACTTACCAGACTGCAGGATATTTTTATATTTGGTTTTCAGCTGCTGCAGGTTCTTTTCTGGCCGACAGGTTTGTTCTTCATGACAGATGAGGATGAAACAGAACACAGCAGGAGAACAGCTGATTCAATAGAGAACACGACACAGAGTTGACATTTTCTTGAATAAATATCCTAAATATTGGCAAAATGCTGTTTCCCCCGTGTATTTCCTGTATTTTATTATTATCATTTTTGTATGATCATAATCATGGATCATATGCAGAATTAGGCCATTTTTAGTGGATGATCTGAGCGTCACTATTTCACTTTAATAAAGCTGCGGCCTGCATGCAGTACTTGTCCTCACCATTGAAGCGTGGGGGCGCTATGCCTTAAACGCCACTTAAAGCAGACGTACAGGCTGGAATATATGGAGTGATATTAATGGACGTGTTTTGTGTAAAGTCCTCGCTCTGGGGCACCCCCCCTTTTTAAGTGAGCCCCCCCGACAGCCGCGATATAGTCCGCATACTGCTGCTCATCCCGTGTGAAGTAAGACGCTCGTCCTTGTTCCATTTTCAATCTGTGATTCTGTGATCGATGTCGTGGTCTTCTGAAGAACGCCGTGACGCCACTGATCCTGATGCTCCTCACCTGGCTTGAGTAAGCTGCGTCTTTTCATCCTGGCTCGGCAAATGTGCAACTGATTAATCCGAGAAAACACCGACTGGGCTGACTCAAGCCGCGCATTTTCATTTATCCTGGATTTATTTATCCTACTTTTGTGCAATAGCCCCCTGGTGTTCCTGTCATGCTGTTGTTGTTGTTTACCTGTCCGGTTGACGTGGAAGCTGCTCGCTGTGACCAGCTGTCCCTGCAGAAGCAGCCGACACTCGTAGCGTCCAGGTCCCTGCAGAGAGACGGTCTGGGACAGCGTGACGAAGGGCTGGGCCCCCCCCGCGGCGTCCCGGTCCCCGGCCACCGGCTGCAGCAGCGCCCCCCGGTGGAGGACAGACAGGGTGAAGTCGGCATCCCGCGACACGTTCACCTCACAGCCGAGCCAGGAGTCTCCCGGACCGCCCCGGACCAGGACCAGGCGGTCTGAAAGCAGAACCAGGAGCGTCACTGTGAGGGCAGCAGCAGCAGGAACCCGTCCACCAGAGGGCAGCGTAACGCCGGAGTGCTGCTGCCGGCTGGGGGGGGGGGGGGTCCAAAAGAAAGAACACTGTTTGGAATAAAGCTGGATGGAAATGGTTTCACTTCTCAACCATGTTTCCCGTTTCGATTTCAGCCGACGACCCATCCAACCAACCAGCCAGTCGTCCAACCAACCAACCAACCAACCAACCAGCCAGTCGTCCAACCAACCAGCCAGTCGTCCAACCAACCAACCAACCAACCAACCAGCCAGTCGTCCAACCAACCAACCAACCCTCCGACCAACCAACCAGCCAGTCGTCCAACCAACCAACCAACCAACCATCCGACCAACCAGCCAGTCCAACCAACCAACCAACCATCCGACCAACCAGCCAGTCCAACCAACCAACCAACCAACCAACCAGCCAGTCGTCCAACCAACCAACCAACCAACCATCCGACCAACCAGCCAGTCATCCAACCCAGTGTCCAACCAACCAACCAACCAACCATCTGACCAACCAACCATTCGACCAACCATCCAACCAGCCAACCAACCATCTAACCAACCAACCGACCGACCGACCGACCAACCATCCAACCATCCAACCAACCAACCAACCAACCATCTGACCAACCAACCAGCCATCTGACCAACCAACCACCTGACCAAAAGTCCAATCAACCAACGATCTGACCAACCAACCATCCGACCAACCAACCAACCAACCAACCAACCAACCAACTGACCAAAAGTCCAACCAACCAAGCAATCAGCCAACCAACCAATTGACCAATGAAGTAACTGAAAGTCCAACTGACCAACCAATGAGACAACCAACCAATCAAAAGTCCAACGAACCAACGCACAAGACAACCAACCAGCCAACCAACCAACCACCCAACCAACCAACCATCTGACCAAAAACTAACTACCAACCAACCAACCATCCAACCATCTGACCAACCAACCAACAACCAACCAACCATCCAACCATCTGACCAACCAACCAACCAACCGACCGACCAACAAACCAAACAACCAACCATCTGACCAAAAGTTCAACCAACCAACCATCCGACCGTCCAACCAACCAACCAACCAGCCAACCAACAACCAACCAGTCAACCAACAGCCTGACCAAAAGTCCAACCAACCAACCATCTGACCAACCAACCAACCAACCAACCAACAACCAACCAACCAACCATCCAACCATCTGACCAACCAACCAACCATCTGACTAACCAACAACCAGCCAATCAACCAACCAACCATCTGACCAACCAACCACCCAACCAACCATCTGACCAACCACCCACCCAACCAACCATCTGACCAACCACCCAACCAACCAACCAACCATCTGACCAACCAACCAATCAACCAACCAACCATCTGACCAACCAACCAATCAACCAACCCACAATCTGACCAACCAAAAAACCAACCGGCCAACCAACGAACCAACCAACCAACCAACCATCTGGCCAACCAACCAACCAACCAACCAACCAACCAACCAACCATCTGGCCAACCAATCAACCAACCAACCATCTGACCAACCAACCAATCAACCAACCCACAATCTGACCAACCAAAAAACCAACCGGCCAACCAACGAACCAACCAACCAACCAACCATCTGGCCAAGCAACCAACCAACCAACCAACCAACCACCTGACCAAAAGTCCAACCAACCAAGCAACCAGCCAGCCAACCAAGCAACCAACCACCCAACCAACCAATTGACCAATGAAGTAACTGAAAGTCCAACTGACCAACCAATGAGACAACCAACCAATCAAAATTCAAACGAACCAACCTACGAGACAACCAACCGACCAACCACCCAACCAACCAACCAACCAACCAACCAACCAACCAACCAACTACCAGCCAACCAACTGCCCAAAAGTCCAACCAAGCAACCAACCAAGCAACCAACCAACCACCTGACCAAAAGTCCAACAAACCAACCAAGCAACAAGCCAACCAACCATCTGACCAATGAAGTAACTGAAAGTCCAACTGACCAACCAATGAGACAACCAACCAACCAACCCATCTTTCGTTTAAAAGTTGAACTGACCAGTCAACCAACCAATCGACAAACCACCCATCTTCCAGCCAAAAGTTCATCTGACCTCCAACCAGCCCAGACTAGGTTCCAGACCTGGTTTTAGACCTGGTTTTGGACCAGGTATTCAGCTGGTTTCATATCTGGCTCATTCGGATTCCTGTCTGGTTTCAGACCATTGATTGTATATAAAAGATGGGCGGGGCTAATGTGGCGTCCCCCACCGCACTCTGAAGTCGTGCTTCAAGGATTTGAGCAGGACGTCTCCATATAAACCAGATGTAAATGTGATTGGTCAAGCCTGTCATGTGACCGCATCACATGGACAGAAGACAGGTTTCAGATCTGGTTTAAGACCTGGTTTCAGACTGGTTTCAGATTGGTTGCAGACCTGGTTGCAGACCTGGTTCCAGACCTGTTCTCAGACTGGTTTCTGATTTGGTTTCTAGACCTAGTTCCAGTCCTGGTTTGCCACTAGCTCCAGTCCTGGTTCCAGACCTGGTTTCAGACCTGGTCTGTGACTGGTTCCAGACATGGTTTGACACAGATGGACCATTCAAATGATCAGGACCGTTCTGGTCTCTCACCGTGGACGCCCAGGGCGGTCCGATTTCCGCTGCGTCTGAAGCTGTCCCGGGTCTTGGTGGTGACTGTGAGCATGCAGAGGTACAGACCCCCGTCGGACCACCGCACATCCCTGAGCCTGATGGAGTAGTCCTGGGAGTCGGAGCTGCCGTTCAGCCGGGACACGCGTCCCTGGTACGTCTCCGAGGGGACCCACACCCGGATCTGGCTCTGTGGGTTGAACTTCCAGTACAGCACTGGCGGCTCTGTCAGCTGGTCTTCTGGGTAGAGGCGGAGGAAGCAGGGCAAAACCACATCCTGCCCCCGGATGGCGGGGACGATGGGGGGCTGCTGCACCGTCACCATGGAGACCAGCTCTGATGATGTCACACAGGAAGTGAAGACGGAACCTCAACAACAGTTTCCACACCGAGCGTTCAAGAAACATCTTTACAGAAACAACATGGCGACAGTTATCACCCAGACTATAGAGCATCTTCCTCCTCTGACATCAGATTATAGAGCATCTTCCTCCTCTAGCATCAGATTATAGAGCATCTTCCTCCTTTGACATCAGATTATAGAGCATCTTCCTCCTCTAGCATCAGATTATAGAGCATCTTCCTCCTCTGACATCAGATTATAGAGCATCTTCCTCCTCTAGCATCAGATTATAGAGCATCTTCCTCCTCCGACATCAGATTATAGAGCATCTTCCTCCTCTAGCATCAGATTATAGAGCATCTTCCTCCTCCGACATCAGATTATAGAGCATCTTCCTCCTCTGACATCAGATTATAGAGCATCTTCCTCCTCTAGCATCAGATTATAGAGCATCTTCCTCCTCCGACATCAGATTATAGAGCATCTTCCTCCTCCGACATCAGATTATAGAGCATCTTCCTCCTCTAACATCAGATTATAGAGCATCTTCCTCCTCTAACATCAGATTATAGAGCATCTTCCTCCTCTAGCATCAGATTATAGAGCATCTTCCTCCTCTAACATCAGATTATAGAGCATCTTCCTCCTCTAACATTAGATTATAGAGCATCTTCCTCCTCTAACATCAGATTATAGAGCATCTTCCTCCTCTAACATCAGATTATAGAGCATCTTCCTCCTCCGACATCAGATTATAGAGCATCTTCCTCCTCTGACATCAGATTATAGAGCATCTTCCTCCTCTAGCATCAGATTATAGAGCATCTTCCTCCTCCGACATCAGATTATAGAGCATCTTCCTCCTCCGACATCAGATTATAGAGCATCTTCCTCCTCTAACATCAGATTATAGAGCATCTTCCTCCTCTAACATCAGATTATAGAGCATCTTCCTCCTCTAACATCAGATTATAGAGCATCTTCCTCCTCTAACATCAGATTATAGAGCATCTTCCTCTTCTAGCATCAGATTATAGAGCATCTTCCTCCTCTAACATCAGATTATAGAGCATCTTCCTCCTCTAACATCAGATTATAGAGCATCTTCCTCCTCTAACATCAGATTATAGAGCATCTTCCTCCTCTAACATCAGATTATAGAGCATCTTCCTCCTCCGACATCAGATTATAGAGCATCTTCCTCCTCTGACATCAGATTATAGAGCATCTTCCTCCTCTAGCATCAGATTATAGAGCATCTTCCTCCTCCGACATCAGATTATAGAGCATCTTCCTCCTCTAACATCAGATTATAGAGCATCTTCCTCCTCTAACATCAGATTATAGAGCATCTTCCTCCTCTCTCGTCCTGGTCCACTACACCGGAGGTTGTCAAGTTTTAAATATTGCTCCTGGACCTGTTCTAAGTTATTTGGGTGGCAGAGAACTGCTAAATATTGACAGATGGGTCTTTCTTCGCAGCCCTGATATTTTCTGTCAAGAAAACATTAAAATCTTCTGAATGTGTTCTGGAAGCAGCCACAGGAAGCCGCTGCAGTGTTGGGTAAATACTTTAATCACCACCTACTGTCATGAAGCAGCTGTGTTCCCTGCAGATCAGGCCTGTGACACCTGTTCCTGCCACAACTGAATTGAGTTGAATTGAAAGTCCTTTATTTGTAACCTGGCAAAAGTCATCTCGACATGTGCAGTAACGAATTGCTTCACATGTCAATCTGGGATTTCACTCGCAAATCCGTTCGGGGAAGGAGGGACTTGCTGTAGAACTCTTTGCGTTCATTGGATATAAGGACACAGTGCACCCGCCTAACCATGTTTAGTTTCAGCCAATCACTGCAAAGAAAAAACCTCTTGCTGATCGTTTTTCAAAGACGCAACAGAGGATTCATCCAAAACAGATTTAATCGCTGTCAGGATATCCATTGTTTTTGCTAGCTATGCTAATATTATTAGCAGTCCGTCACTTCCTGCCAGGGCCGGCCCGGGCTTCTCAGGCACCCTAGGCAAGCCCAACACGAGCGCCCGTCACTGAGAGTTGTTGGGTGGTGGTGGGGGTGGGGGGTGGGGTTGGGGGGGGGGGGGGGGGGCGGACGCTGAGCATTGACGAGAAGTGCTGAACTGTGTCGAGCAGTGCGCTGCTCAGCAGGGACCGTCAGGGCGCCTCTTGTACGGCCACATTAGAAGGGGCGGGGTTGCACTGTCGGTGCACTGTCACGGTCAGGGCAAAGAATAAATCGCGCTCAATCCGAGTCCCGCGTCCGTCTCCTCCTTCCACAACCTCCACATTGGTGACCCTGGACGTTTCGGCAGCATGTCTGTGGAGTCGGGTGACGGTACCGGAGCGCAGGCTGCTCCCGCCGTGTTCGCCGCGGCGATCAAGCTGCCGGAGTTTTGGCAGCACGATCCGGAGCCGTGGTTCCAACACATCGAGGCCCAGTTCCGGCTGAGAGGCATCACGGCTGACGAGACGCGGTACTACTATGTGGTAGCGGCTCTGGATTCGTCCACCACCCGTCGTGCGATGGGGTTCCTGCGGGATCCGCCGGCCCAGGGCAAGTACGCCGCCCTGAAAGCGCAGCTCCTTCGTCTGTTTCAACTGTCGGACGCGGAGCGGGCGGACAGGCTTTTTCCCTGAACGGCTTGGGAGACGGCAAGCCCTCGGAACTGATGGAGAGCATGTTGGTGCTGCTGGGATCCGGGGACACGTCGTTCTTGTTCATCCACCTGTTCCTGCGTCAGCTCCCGGCCGCGGTGCGCACCGCGTTGGCCACTTCGCCGTTGTTGCACACGAAGGACTACCGGGGTCTGGCGGAGGAGGCCGACAGGATCCTGGTCGCATCACGCGCGCTCGGCGTCCATGCTGCGTGCCCGCCGGAGCAACAGCGTCTGCTGGAGGAGGACGCACCTGCGGCGGCTGCCGCTGTTCGGGATCGGCGTGCTGAGGACAGGACGCTGTGTTTTTTTCACCGGCGATTCGGCTCCCGGGCGAGGCGCTGCACACCGCCGTGTGCGTTCCCGGTGCAGGGAAAAGGCGGACCCAGCACTCGGTAGCGGCTGTGGGCGCTGGGGATGTTAACAAGCTGCTGTTCGTTAAAGACACGGTTTCTGGACGGCGTTTCCTCGTGGACACGGGCGCACAGCGGAGCATTCTTCCCGCTTCCAGCATGGACAGAGCCAGCGGTGAGCACGGGCCGCAGCTGGATGCCGCTAACGGGACTCCGATCCGGACATTTGGCACCAGGTTTATGACCGTGTGTTTTGACGGGCGGCGGTTCGGCTGGGACTTTGTGATGGCTGATGTCGCAGTTCCAATCCTTGGAGCAGATTTCCTGTGTGCGCAGGGATTGTTAGTTGACATTATTAACCGCCGCTTGGTGGATGCGTTTTCCTTCGCCTCCTATTCCTGCACTTTGGGGAAGGGTGGATTGCTGTCCCTTGCTACTCGGTTGCCCCCCGGGGATGTGTACCAGCGGCTCCTGGCTGAGTTTCCGGACCTCACAGTCCCCACCTTCTCTGCCTCCTTCATCAAACACGGAGTGGAACATTATATTCCCATGGTCGGTCCGCCGGTTTATGCACGCCCTCGCCGGCTGGATGCGGCTAAGCTGGGGATTGCAAGACAGGAATTCGCCACTATGGAGCGTCTGGGGATTGTGCGGCGCTCTGACAGCCCGTGGGCCTCACCCCTGCACCTGGTACCGAAATCAGATGGCAGCTGGAGGCCGTGTGGTGATTTTCGGCGTCTGAATAACATCACCCAGCACGATCGGTACCCCGTTCCGCACATCCAAGATTTCTCGGTCCACCTGGTGGGGAAAGTTATCTTTTCCAAGGTGGATTTAGTGAGGGGCTATCACCAGGTCCCAGTCCACCCCAGGGACGTGCCCAAGACTGCGGCGATCACTCCGTTTGGCCTGTTTGAGTTCCTGGGGATGCCGTTTGGTCTTAAAGGTGCGGCGCAAACCTTCCAGCGGCTGATGGACTCTGTGCTGCGGGGGCTGCCTTTCCTGTTTGTGTACCTGGATGACATCCTGGTGGCCAGTGCCTCAGCCGAGGAGCACCTGTTACACTCTTCGGGAGGCTTATGGAGCACGGGCTGATTATTAATCCAGCCAAATGCCAGTTCGGCCTCTTGGAAATTGACTTCCTGGGTCATCGCGTCTCCTCATGCGGGGTGGTTCGGTTGCCCACAAAGGTGGAGGCGATCGCCGTTTTTCCTCGTCCTCGCACCGTCAAGTCCCTGCAGGAGTTCCTGGGCATGGTGAACCTCTACAACCGCTTTATCACGCATGCAGCTCACCTGATGCGCCCCCTGTATGAGGCTCTGAGGGGCGCGAATGCCAAGGACGACGAGGACTGGACCGCCGAGAGACTCCTGGCGTTTCAGAGGGCCAAGGATGTGCTTTCCGACGCCGCTATGTTGGCGCATCCCTCACCGGCAGCTCCGGTCGCGCTCACCATAGACGCCTTGGATTACGCAGTGGGGGCGGTCTGTGAACAGTGGGTGGGTGGAGCCTGGCGTCCCCTCGCATTTTTCAGCAAGCAGCTGCGGGACAGTGTGGGAATTTATTTTAGTTTCAATATCCTTATTTTAATACTTGCTTGCTCACATATGATACTCAGGGAAAAATATCCCAATATAATATGCATTTAACTTTGTTTTGCAGCTGCTTTTGTATTTCTTTGTATTTCTTAATGATTTGTAACCTTAGCCATGAAAAAAGCACATGAGGTCCTGGGAAGTTTTTCTCGTCTGAGCTCTTGCAGGTAACACTTGAGGGAGTGAAGGACGGAGACTGTCGGGGCGAGATAACCCGGGATGCGGAACCTGGGAGATCCACGTGCCTGGGAGAGAGGATGGGGCGGACGATGGAAAACTACCGAGAACCACTGTTTGAGAACCCCGCCTGCGAGCGAGGAATCAGAAATACACACACACAGATTAGACATCGCTTTTTGCCTGCTGGACGCTACTTTCGGGTAGACCAGGGACTCAAAGACTAGAATTCCTTGTCAGGGAAACAACATCTTTTTGTAATAAATTCACACACTAAACAGCCAGAAGTTGTCAGGTCCTTATTGTACACCTTGATATTGGGATCCAAAAAGGCTCTGTGGGATCGAGGCGTGATTGGAGGGGAAGCTTCGGCTGGAGCGGCCTCATGGAGACGGCCTGAAGATTCTACACCTCGACAATTAGCGTCGCCAACAGGATCCCAAAGGTGACAATACGAGACTGCAAGGATCTCTTCAAGACCACAACCAGCCGGCCGGCATGAAAATATAAGGTAAGGTACTACCTGTTCAATCCTGAGATTGCAAAAGTGCCTGATTGGAGAAACTAAAATGAAGGTTGTGATCTTGTGAGATGTGAGTTGCTCTGGGTTTGTGGACTCTGGCTCGGAGATTTTGTTTTCCTGACTGTTTGATGGTTTTATCGGTCTAGGCTTAGACCCCAAGAGGCAGCCGGCGAGCTGCGCTCTGAGTTGACCCGCGTCTTATAGGACGTGGCTGGGATCAACTTTGATGTAAAGGGAGTCAGGGAGACTCGCCTTTGTAGAGTGGTTGGAAAGGGACTACCACTCCGGTTGTTTGTTTTTGTTTGTTTCTGTTGGTACCATTTAGATTAGGATGGACGGGGAATTTGACCGAGAGTGTCAAGAGTTTGACATTCATTTCAGTGATGACACACACTCGCCGAAGTGTGAACCGTTTGGGTTTTATGTTGAACAGATGTGGCCGGCTTTTGAGAAGGCTGCGGGGGGAGTAGAGAAAGAGAGGAAAAAGTATGTCGAAAAGGCGAAAGAGAGAATCGACGTGTGGCAGAAGACTGGGGTAGCGCCGCCTTCCCACAGCAGGAGTGATTTTTTTGAATGGTGTACTCAGATGATAGCGTGTTTGGAAAGAAAGAAAAAGGAGGCTAAGAATGAAGTCGAGAATGCGAGTGTTTTTGCGGGAGGAAAGATGTATAAGCAAATTGAGTATTGTGTAGCATTGATGTCTATGTTGCATGCCATGATTCAAGCGCATAGTGTTGCCGAGGGAATGCGGAGAGCTCGTAAACATCGTGCTGCAGCTGGAGCGGAGAAAAAAGAGACGGGAGCCTTAAGTCAGAGGAGTGAGAAGCAGGGGGGAGATAGTTATCTCTCTCCACATTACTCATCCTCAAAGCCTGGACAGGCAAGCAAAATGATGGCGCCGCTGGTTAATTTTGAAGGGACATTTCGGGGAAAAGGAGAATATGAGGCTGAAAGATGTAAATCTGGAGATATGTATGCCCCTACTAGAAGAGAGCAGACGCAGACTACTACATTCGAGGAGGAAATGTGGCGGAGATCACAGAGGGCAGAGGAAGTTGCACGGCTACAAAGACGGAAAAAAGAAATTGAAAGCACTGCTGAACAGGTGGAAGAGTTACGCCGCAGAGATAGGGAGAGAACTCAGAGGGAAAGAGAGAGAGAGGCCCAGTTTCACAGCATGCAGAAGCAACTGAAAGAGTTTCACGATATTATGAGGAAGTATATTACGATGTTATTATTATTATTATCACGATATTGAGAGGAAGTACAGCACATTTGACCGTGAGCTTTTGGCTCTTTTCCTCGCTACGCGCCACTTCCGGTTCCTGCTGGAGGGGCAGCGGTTCACCGCTTTTGTGGACCATAAACCCCTCACCTTCGCTATGGCCAAGGCCACGCAGCCATGGTCTGCCAGACAGCAGCGCCACCTCTCTGCTACTTCGGAGTTCACGACGGACGTTCAGCATGTGGCGGGTAAAAGCAACGCCATCGCGGACTGCCTCTCTCGGGCCCACGTGAACTCTGTGCAGCTGGGGGTGGATTATGCTGCTATGGACGCCGACCAGCCAGCTGATGCGGAGGTCCAGGAGTACAGGACGGCCGCCACGGGGCTGAAGCTGCAGGATGTGGCGTTTCAGGACGGCGGCGCTTCGCTCCTCTGTGATGTCTCCACTGGTCAGCCCCGCCCTATGGTGCCTGCAGGCTGGCGCCGCCGGGTGTTTGATGCCATTCACACGCTGTCGCATCCTGGGGTGAAGGCGTCGGTGAAGCTGGTGGGGGCGAAGTTCGTCTGGCCGAGCCTCAGGAAAGACGTCAGGGCCTGGGCGGCCTCTTGTGTGGCGTGTCAGCGGGCCAAGATTCACCGCCACACCAAGGCTCCGCTGGAGCCGTTCTTCGTGCCCGAGAGGAGATTTGACTACGTCCACCTGGACTTGGTGGGTCCGCTGCACCCCTCGCAGGGCTTTACTCACCTCCTGACGATGGTGGACCGGACCACCAGGTGGCCGGAGGTGGTTCCACTGGCTTCGACGACGTCGGCGGAGGTGGCACGGGCCTTCATTTCCACCTGGGTGGCCCGTTTCGGCACTCCGCGGGACGTCGCTTCGGACAGGGGTCCTCAGTTCACCTCCGAGCTCTGGACGGCGGTGGCGAGGGGCCTCGGGGTGAAGCTCCACCGCACCACGGCGTTTAACCCTCAGGCTAATGGGCTGTGCGAGCGTTTTCACCGCTCTATGAAGACTGCCCTCCGTGCCTCCCTTACGGGCTGCGACTGGGTGGATCGTCTGAAGCCCGCCCATGTTCTGCCGGAGGAGCCGGTGGAGGTGGCGCAGCCCCCGACACGAGGGCGTCCCCCCAAGTCGCCTGCCGTCGTGGGGGCTCCTGCCCCTGTCGCCCCGCCGGCGGGTTCCGCGCCTGCGGGTTCCGCGCCTGCGGGTTCCGCGCCTGCTGCTGTGGAGGTGCGCAGTCGGTTTGGCCGTGTGGTTAGACCGCCCTTAAGAGACCGATGTTGATGTAGTGGTAGGTTTTGTTTTTGTTCTCCCTTGGGGCACACGCTCCCTTCTGAATGTTCGGGTGGGGGGGGGGGGGGTGGGGGGGGTGGGGGGGGGGGGGTGGGGGGGGGGGTGGCTGTGTGGTGTCTGTGGGGAGGGAGTTACCTCACATTAGAAGGGGTGGGGTTGGTGACGTAGGGGGTGTGTTGCACTGTCGGTGTCGGTGGGGATAAATAGGCGGGAGTGTTCCGTCATGGCGGCTTCCTGGATGACAGCTGTCACGGTCAGGGCAAAGAATAAACCACGCTCAATCCGAGTCCCGCGTCCGTCTCCTCCTTCCACAACCTCCACAATATATATAATTAAATAACAGATATAAACTGACCGACACAACTTAATATTAAATATAATTGAATATAATTGAAATACAAATTTAAAACAGGAATAATTAAGTAATAGATATAAGCTGACAGATATAAATTAAATATAATTTACATATAGGTCTAAGACAGATATAATGAAATAAATAACAGATATAAAGATATATATTAGCAGATACAAAGAGATAATTAAGATATACACTAGCAAATTTCTGTAAATTTACGGTGAATTTACAACAGTATCTCACTGTTTTTTATTATAATTGTAAAGTGCTGTTAAATATCCACAGCATGTAAATTAACGGTAAAATCAGTCAGTTAACAATAACAGTAGATAACTGTAATTTAACAGTATAAAACAGTATTTTCTGTTAAGCGGTGGAGATGGGCGCCATATTCCTTCACAAGTCGTGTCACTATCCATCAGCATCTTACAGATAATTATGGACTTATGTTTCTGTTTTGATGCCACACTTGATTATTAATCAAACTTTTCACATTACTCAAGTTATTTTTGAGTGAGAAGACGTGACAGGATGCTCCTGAACCTGACTTTGGACAGCACAGCTTCTTCATCATTCAAGCTCTCCATGTGGACTTCAAAGAGGTAAACTTATTTTTAATCTCAAACTACTGTCAGTGTCCAGGATCGTTTGTCTGCATGATTATTGAACAGTTGACATTATAAATAATAGCCTATTGTATTTCATTAGGTCTGTTTCACCTGGTCAGGCTGCTCAAGTTGGCAAAGCGAGCTCTGTAACTGAGCCCAGTCAGAGGAAACCTCCCTCCCTAAACCCTCACCACAGACTAACCTCTCTCTCTCTCTCTCTCTCTCCTTTGTCTCTTGCTGTTTTCTCTTCTCCACACGTTTTATTTTCTCTCTCCCTTGAAAAGTTTATTGCTCTGGCCCTTTTCTGTCCCCTCATACTTGTACTTCTTTCTCTCCCTCCACTAGTCTATTTCACATTTTTATATTTTAGCAGTGACGTTGTGTTGCTAAATGTCTGTTTGTGTTCCCGGCACAAGTCATCGGTGATGGAGGAGATCAGCCAGACGCTGCAGTCCAGTCCTCTCGCTGTTCACTGTCTTTCTCCTTCTCTTCCCTTTCTCCACTTGTTATTGTCCACATCTACATTTACAAAAGACTTGTTCACCAGCTGGACTGTTCTGTTTCACTGTTCTTGATGTTATTTTAATGCAGTGTCTGAATTTATGCTCATTATTAAAATCCTTCATTGAGGATTTTATTATGGATAATGTCTTCCAAATAGGTCATGGAATACCTTCTCTTTTTATAGTACAAATGTTGTAAATGACTATAACACAGTTATCTTACTGTGATTTACTGTAATCCAAAATACAGTAGTATACTGCTAAAATAAATAACAGTACGTACACTGTAAAATTACCACCCACCCACTGTTGTCCTACTTTAATATACTGTAATTCAAACTACAGTACTATACTGTGAAATTAAATTACAGTAGGTGCATTGTAAAAAAAACAGTAAATTACTGGCGTCCCTGCTGCCAGTATTTTACTGTTTTTTTACAGTGAAATTCTTTACAGTGTACGTTTAAGACAGACAGATATGTACACTAGTAAAAACAGCTATCAGTTAAATAAACACTTGAGACAGACACGTGTGTACAATATAATAACAGATAGAAGTTCGATATAATTTAAATATACATTTAAGACAGACCGGTGCGCCGAGCTGAGCTGTTTCCTGACTGTCGAGGTATAAAACCAACATCAGAGCAGCAGCAGAGTTTTACCTGTGAAGCAGAGTTCGATGAAGACGAAGCTGAGCTTCATCTCAGCAGGGGGTCGGAGCCGTGACCTCCCGGACCGAGACCCCGGTCTGCAGGACCCTGTAGAGGCTTCAGCCAGTCCCCCACAGAGACCCTGCAGCGCTCGGTCTCAGACTGTCTTGGAGTGAAGGGGGTCTGGGGTCTGGGTGGGTTCCTGTTCCTGTCAGGGCGTCACTCAGCAGCAGGGGGGGTGTCGGTCTCACAGACCTGGGGCCTCAAGCTGGCTGTGCACAAAACGAGCCCCAAACTTTGTGTGTAAACGCACATGTTTGTATTTAACACCCATTCAGCACGATTTAAAGGTTCTAAATTGAAATGCTAAATTCACCTCATCTTACCTTAATACAGCACTGAAGAAACAAGCAGCAGCGTGGAGCAGCGCCGCCAAATCGCTGCATTTTACCATGCACACTGCAGCTTTGGTTACAAAATCCACCAAATTCTAAATAACATGCATCTTAGAAATCAACAGACCTTCTTATATCACATCCAGAATACATAGCCCAGATATGAACAAGAACTCAAAATAAATGCAATATCCTCCTAATACATTTAATCAACACTGCCGCCACAAAAACGCATTCTTAAGGCTTCAGTATACTCCCCCGTCGCCGCTACGTCATTCCTACGCCGGCAACCCTACGCCGCCACTCAACATGTCTTGCTTCCGCGTCAAGGGAACGCCCTCCTCTGCAATTTCACCGCCAAGCCACTAGGCGGGCGTGGCTGTGTCGTGTTCATTTGTGGGTGGCTCTTCGCGGGTCTGTTGTTTCTCTTCCGGTCAGTCAGAGGCAACAATGGCGACGCGGCGGTTGTATCTGGAGCTCGAGCTCGTGAATGTGGAGCAACAAATCCTCTTACTTCAATCGATGTGGCGCAGGCGACACAGGCGACGTTTGCGGAGGTGGTCTGTCCGACCATTAAACCAGTCGAGGAGGACAACGGGGGAATTTGCAACACTGGTTCGCCCACTGAGGAGTGTCGACGAGGAAGTGCACCTCAGCTATTTCCGAATGTCGGCAGAACGCTTCGACAACCTTCTTCACCGTGTCCAGCCGTTAATATCACACCAGGGTACGCACAGCATGCCTGTTGATGCTGCCCAGAGACTGGCGGTGACTTTGTGGGTTTTAGCCTCGGGTGGAAGCCAGCAAGCTGTGAGAGCTACAAACTGGCGGGAGCACAGTGAGCAGGATTGTGTCCGAGGTCTGCAAAGCTCTGTAGACAGCCCTTCAGCCCGAGTTTCTGCCGTGTCCCTCAGCGAGCCAGTGGGAAGCCATTGCAGCAGAACGCTGGCGGCTGTGGAACTTCCCAAACTGTGTGGGAAGCCTCGATGGGAAACATGTCGCCATAAAAGCATCGCCGCATGCTGGGAGTGACTTTTATAACTACAGAGGGACCCACTCCGTTGTGTTGATGGCAACATGTGATGCAAGGTAAGGGATCCAAAAATTGTAATTATTCGTCAGATATGAGTCCATGTTGTGCAGTAACCACACGAGGAACACGCAGTAACGAAAATGTTGTTTTCACAGATACCGTTTCACAGTGGTGGACGTCGGAGGATATGGGAGAGAGAGTGATGGTGGAATTTTCAAGGAGAGCCAGTTTGGGTCTATGCTGCTGGACCACAAACTCAACCTGCCCCCACCAGCTACTCTTCCAGGGACTGCAGTCCAAGTCCCTCACGTCATTGTCGCGGATGCTGCCTTTCCCCTGCACTGCAACGTGATGCGACCCTTCCCAGGTATGTTTTGATAACTGTCGTTGCACACACATACATATAAACTGTTCCTATTGTATAATAATTATTTTTGCTTCCATACACAGGAACACACTTGAGCATGGAGAAGCAAGTGTACAACTACCGCCACTCCAGGGCCAGGAGGGTCATTGAAGACACGTTCGGCATCCTGGCTGCACGGTGGAGAGTTCTTGGGAGACCAGTTGAGTTCCTGCCTGAAAAGACAGTGGATGTTGTGAAAGCTTGTGTGGTCCTACACAACTACCTCACAGTCACCACTGAAGTGAGCACGCCAAGCAGCAGATACATCCCACCAAACTTTGTGGACGCTGACAGTTCGGGGTCAGTGCAGCCTGGCGAGTGGAGAAATGTCGTGGCGAGTGACTCCAACCTCCTTGAGCCTGTGGATCCAGCACACATGTCCAGGGCCCGTTCCACCAGAGCTGCCTTGGCTGTGCGAAACGACTTGATGGCTTTCTTCCAGTCGCAGCAGGGAGCCGTGCCATGGCAAGCAGACATGGTGTGCAGAGGCACGATTAATCCAGTCTGAACTGTCATTGTGACAATAAACATCATCAAAAATCACCCCAGGCTTGTGCTTTGTTTATTGGTTCTTATGTAATGTGGTTTGCACAATTCAACGTAGTTTCATGGTCACCCAGACTGCATGCAGCAGTCTTAAATAAGGGCGTAGTGTGGCCTGATATGTGTTTGTAGTTTCTGAACTCCCACAGAACGTCCCATAAATAACAGGAGTTGTTATCAAAACTTTGTAATGTGTTCATGGGCACTCAGACTGCACATTATAAGCAGAAAAACATAGTCTTGGGCGGATTTTACGTTTTTATTTATCACAGCAAACAAGTGTAAAGTAAAATGCACACAAACCACACACAAAAACCACACGCACAAAGGTATTTACAAGTAAACGTCCAGTGTCCTTAAAAAACTACTGCTTCGGTTCGTGAAACACCATGTGGAGACGAAGCACGATGCCTGGCCTCTCGTCAACGGGCACCCGACGTAAAAGGTCGGCCACCGTTTGCCCGAACCTGGAGCACTCGTCCTCCTCTTGTGCAAGCCTGTGGCGCAAATCCATCCTCTGTTCCTCCAGGTTTCTCATCTGCCGCAGCATCAGTTCGTCCTGTGGTTGTTGTTGTTGTTCCCTTTTTTTTTTTGCGCCGAGGAGCGAGGAACTCCGGGGAAGAGGACGAGCAGGCACCGCAGGAGACGCTGGCGGAGCAGGAGATGCTGTAGGGTCCAGAGAAGCCGGAGGAGCCGGAGAAGCCGGAGGAGCCGGAGAAGCACAGGGAGCTGGAGGTGCAGAAGGTCCCGGCAGCTGTGGCGAGGACGACCGGGAGGATAACGACGTCGATGACGAGAAGGCCGTGTCGCTCTCGGGTGAACTGGACTGGTTTTAATGGCAAATGGAACGCTTTATTAGTTATGTGCACAATAGCAAACAATTATCTATGCAACGTGCATTTCGGCGTAAGCACAACACATACCTTGTAGTTCGAGTCCGTTTCCCAGTGTTTTACGTGCGGTGCTAACCACGACAGAAAATGGAAATAGGCAGGGAGTTTTTGGTCGCCCGGGTCTCCACTTCTGGATGCCAGTTTTCTACGCAACCGCACGTATTTATCACGGAGGTTCTTCCATCTCCTCATGCACTCATGCACCTCCATCCCCGTGTTTACCGAGATCTCTCTCCAGGAATTGCTGGCCGTCTGGCAATCCTTGTAGTGCCGCGAGGACGTGTTGTAAAGATGGTCGTACTTCCGAATCTCTTCGATTAATCTCTCCTCAGCTTGATCCATGTTGTTCCTTTCTCTCACTACAAGATCCCGGACAATGGCGGTACTTCTTTGAAGCGAACTGTACGGCTTCGACAAACCGGATATTACGTACAGACGCGGGAAACTACGGTCTGAGCGGACCAATCACAGCCCTCGACGTTGACGTCACCACGCGTCGCCGCGACGCGAAGTCACAATTTTCGGGAGGTGCACGTCAAGCCCCGACGTAGCCCGACGTAGGGCTACGACGTCTACGTCGTAGGAACGACGTCGCGGCGACGGGGGAGCATACTGAGGCCTTTACCTGTTGATGTCTTCATAACAAAAAAATCCTCCTGTTGCGGTGGTTTAGGGCAAAGGCAGCTATGATCTTTTCATGGTCCAAGGCTCGGGTTCTGTCTGACTTTATTGCCAGCAGTGCCAGGTTGCTGGTTCGAGAATCTCCGCTGGTGTTCTTCAAACGACGCAGACACGAGAGACTGCGCTCACGGCTCACTGATGAAAAAGCGGGCAGCCGCCCTTCCTCGTCTTTTCGGTTCTGTTCTGGGGCCTCACCTATAAAGCTCGCAGCACAAAACGAGCCCCAAACTCTGCGCAGCGGCTCCTCTGCGCCAAAGCAGGTACCTATACACATTTTGCGCAGGGAAAAATGTGTGTGACTTTGCGGTCCTCACCGCCAACAAAACAGCTGCCGTCCAGGACCGCACAATCCAGAGAAACTACGTGGAGACCAAAAAGCAGAAGGAAACAGAATTGAAACTCTTTTATTTGTCCCGCATGCTGAAACTGCAGGGTCGCAGCGGCAGGAAACGGAGAAAGAATAGTAGAAAAATACAAAACCCAACCAGACAAGGAAAAGTTAAATATAATTTGTATGTAAAATGAGATATAATTACATAACAGGAATATACTGACCGACACAACTAATTATTACATTTAAATTAAATATAACGGAAATACAATCGAAGATACATATAATTAAGTAATAGATATAAGCCGACAGATATAAATTAAATATCATTTACATAACGCGGTTCTCTGCAGGCTCCGCTGCGCCTCATGAGTGCCAGGGGGCGGAGTCGGGGGGATTGTGGGCGGGGTCGGCCACCGTCACGTTCTCCGCTGGATTTGGATCCACCGAACAGCTGAGCTGCAGAATTTTTTTTGGCTCCGAAATTTTTTCTGCGGACAGAAGTTTGCGCTGCGTTCGGCGCACCTTTACCGTCAGAGTTTCAAAGGTAAGGCCCCTGGTCCTGGTCCTGGTCCTGGTCCTGGTCCTGGTCCTGGTCCCGGACCCGTTACGGACCGGGAGGCTCCAGCCGTATCTCCAGGAAGCAGCGTCTCCTGGTTGGAGGACGCCGTCCTGAGCCTGAGGACGCGGTCTCTGGAGGTCCGGGAGGTCCGGGAGGTCCAGGAGGTCCGGGAGGTCCAGGAGGTCCAGGTCCTCAGACTGCGTCTCAGGATTTAATGTCCTTCAATGGAACCGTGATGGGGGACGGGTCCAGACTCTGCTGCTCTGAAGGCAGCGAAGAAGAAGAATCCTGATTTGACACCAGGATCTCCATGGTGTCCCTGCTCCCCTGGCTGCTCCTGACAGCTGTGACCTTTGACCTCAGCTGATAAAACCAGAGACATGAGGACTAAATCCCAGGTCCTGCTGGACCTCCTGCTGGACCTCCTGCTGGACCTCCTGTTGGACCTCCTGTTGGACCTCCTGCTGGACCTCCTGCTGGACCTCCTGTTGGACCTCCTGCTGGACCTCCTGCTGGACCTCCTGCTGGCCCTCCTGCTGGACCTCCTGCTGGACCTCCTGCTGGACCTCCTGTTGGACCTCCTGCTGGGCCTCCTGCTGGACCTCCTGCTGGCCCTCCTGCTGGACCTCCTGTTGGACCTCCTGTTGGACCTCCTGCTGGACCTCCTGCTGGACCTCCTGTTGGACTCCTGTTGGACCTCCTGTTGGACCTCCTGCTGGACCTCCTGTCCTCGTCAGTCCTCCTTTAGTCCTGCAGCCCTGAAGACTAAACCCTCACAACCTGATCTCCTTAATGACCTGTGGTTCAGAGACCCCCCCCCCCCCCCCGGATCCACAACCGACAGTGACCTCCTCTTCCTGGACCTAGAACAAACAGAGACCTCCCCCCCGATCCAGAACTGAGACCCTCATGGTTCCCGGACAGAACCTCGAGTCTCCCAGCAGAACCTCGCTGATCGAGCCTCTCAGGTAGAACCAGACTGAGGAACCCTGGAGCCTCCAGACCACCAGCAGCGGGTCGAACCGGTTCCTCCCGGCCGGGTCAGAACCGGTTCCTCCCGGCTGGCCGTCGGTCAGACAGGAAGGAGGATGTTCTCTTCAGGAAGTGAGTTTTTTTATTCGTCCGTTTTTCACAAATCAGTTCTTCGTCATTCACTGTAGAATCGGAGCATCCTCCAGGTTCCTCTGGGTTTCTTCTGGTTCTTCTGGTTCCTCCGGGTTCTTCTGGGTTCTTTCTGGGTTCTTCTGGGTTCTTCTGGGTTCCTCTAGTTCTTCTGAGGTTCTTCTGGGTTCCTCATGTGTTCTTCTGGTTCTTCTGGGTTCCTCCAGGTTCCTCCGGGTTCTTCTGGGTTCTTCTGGGTTCTTCTGGGTTCCTCCGGGTTCCTCCGGGTTCTTCTGGGTTCCTCCAGGTTCCTCCGGGTTCTTCTGGGTTCTTCTGGGTTCTTCTGGGTTCCTCTGGGTTCTTCTGGGTTCCTCCGGGTTCCTCCGGTTCTTCTGGGTTCTTCTGGGTTCCTCTGGGTTCTTCTGGGTTCCTCTGGGTTCCTCCGGGTTCTTCTGGGGTTCCTCCGGGTTCTTCTGGGTTCCTCCGGGTTCTTCTGGGTTCCTCCGGGTTCCTCAGACTGCTGGCCTGTTGATCCCCCCTCACCTTCCCCTGCCTCCATGTCTCTGTTTCATCCTCTCGTCCCTTCACCTCTGACCCCTGCACGGCTCTCTGGGACGGCCTCCTCAGTCTGCTCAGACCTCCAGACCTGCAGAGTCCAGAACCCGACCAACCCAAACCCCACCGGGAATCAAACCGCAGACCCTTTAAACACTTTTCCACTGAAACTAGTTTGTAGATTGAGTCTAGAACGTTCAGCGGGTCCAGAGAGACCGGGCCGGGCCGGGCCGGGCCGGGCCGGGGTGTCAGTTCTACCTGGGAGCTGCTGTGGAACCGTTCTGGACCTGAAGGACCCGCAGTGGAACCGGAGCGGGGGCGACTTCCTGGTTCCAGACGGTTGTTTCTGTCTCTTCGCCCTGCGACTGCGAGGAGGTGAGAAACCGTTGCACCACCACGGAAACACCACACATCCGCAGGGCTCCGGGGATCGAACCGCCAACGGGGTGTGTGTGTGTGTGTGTGTGTGTGTGTGTGTGTGTGTGTGTGCTTAATTTCCTGTGACTCATGTTCCCTCAGCACGCTGCATGGAAACCAACCTTTAAACATGAAGCCTGTTTCCTGTGTGTGTGTGTCGCCCCTTCGAAATGAACACCGTCGTCCCTCGAAGTCTTTATTCTGAGCTCAGGTTTAAAGGTTTTTTTGTACAAGTGTCGACACGGAAAAAGTCCCCTGTGAAAACACGCCGTGTGACAATCAGCATCATTTAGGATTAAGTTAACAGTGACTCAAATGAAGAGAAAAGGAAACTGACACGTCTCAGCCACGATCACATTTCTGCAGCCACAGCCTGACTTCTGCACCACACCCAGCCCGCCATGAGCCGGCTGTGGACCTACCCTACATAACAAGACCAGACCGCCAGCTTGGCGTGGACCGGGCGGTCACGTGACACGGGTTTCCTGAGACGTATCAGAATGAAACTAACTATAACGAATGTAATGATAACTGCAGAAGTTCCAAATAAACATATATACTAGTGATGTGTCCTGCAATACCGATGCGTCGGCGCGTGCGTCGAGCTCGTGGCGCGAAACCCCGTGTCGGTGCGCGTATCGCTTTAAGAAAGTCACGTGACCGATACCGGAACTGTTTCGAACCGACACTGACGCGCCAAACTGCGTTGAAAAGGAAGCGCGTCTGTCATGTACCGGGATGTCTGGGCCATCTTCATCAAGAATTATGAGGCAGCCTCGAGCAAAGAGAAAGGTTTCCGCCATGTGGGACCATTTTCATATCGTGAAATAAGGTCATTGTTTTAATATCTTTATTTCATCCAGTTCCTCTCAGAGTTTCCACTTGATCTGTCTGAATTCAAATTAATTTCAAAGTGGCTCTTCGTTTACTATTCATATTATTTTCTGCAGATTAAATGTCTCACTTGTTCGACAGAACTGTCTTATTTGAACAGAAGCATCTCTTCAGTGCTGAGGCATCATCGGGCCAAGCATGAAAATGAAGTCCCAGATACACCCGGGATAACTCAGGGATTATTTCACTGTATCTTATGTATTTATTTATTGATTATTTTTTATTTATTTTCTCTTTTGCCAGCTTCTCTCGGCCTCTTCTATCTTCCTGATGTAACGTTGTCAACCTTCAGCAGTCTTGAATTAATCTATGTATCTGTACTATTCCCTCCTTGTCATTATGCATTTTACCAGCTGTTTCAATCCATCCACTTCTCCTTCCTCCTCTCCTGGTCTCTGGTAAACTAATTGATTTGTTTTGCTTTTTTTCTGCCTTTGTTCTGTCTGTTAAAGCACTTTGTAAACTTCTGTTTTTTTAAATTGCTTTATCAATGAAGTTATTATTATTATTATTATGATACAGCCACTCTACAACTTACTCACAATCGCTTGCCTTATTGATGCTGAATGCCTATTAATTTAGTTTTGGCTTTATTTTTAACCTCCAGGCTTGTCACCCACTTCAGGCATGTTATTCAACATTATTTTTTTGTTGTTTTGACATCTTGTACTAAAATGCCAATTTTTGTTTTTTTTTAGATAATCTTTGTCCAGAGTTTGACATGGAAGCGGGCAGGCAGACCACGAGTGCCACAGCTGATGCCGTTCAGGAGGTGCAGAGGTACCTGGCAGAGGGCAGGACTGCCAGGCCCCAGGATCCTTTCACATACGGGAACAACCAAGACCACGTACCAAACCTCTTCAAGCTGTCCTTACGATTTCTCTGTGCTCCAGCCTCCTCTGTGCCATGTGAGCAGGTCTTTTCTACCGCCTGAGAAGTTGTATTGAAAAAGCGTAACAAGCTTAATTTCGACACTTTGGGAAAAACCTTTTTTTCTGAATAAAAATTTGTAAAAAAAAAAAATCTCAGTCCACAAGCATCTTCATTCACAACATTCACTTAGATTTCCACGTTATGACACTTGTTTACATTATTTATTGACTGTATATAAAAATATCAAAGATATTTTCAACTTAAATGAAGATATGAAATAATACAATATAAAATACCATAACCTAAATTATATTATTGTAGATATTAGGTCATCGGATCATCGACCCATCACTAGAACACAACCAGCAGCTGAAACTGAAGCTGACCACACTGAGCGAACACCAGGGGGAGAGAGAGAGAGAGAGAGAGAGAGAGAGAGAGAGAGAGAGAGAGAGTTCCAGTGTTCTGCCTCTGCTGACTGAGGCTGACAGAACTAAACAAAAACATAAAGACCAAGACTGTTAGAAATATACCTGCTTCCTGTGGGTGTTTTTTTTTTTTTTTACTTTGGTCATCATGGTGGTACTTGGAAAGACTAATTTTTTCTGAGGTGGTACTCGGTTGAAAAAGTTTGAGAAACCCTGCACTATGTAGTCCACTATGTAGTCCACTATGTAGTCCACTACATACTACTCCCTATGTAGTGAGTAGGGAATAGGGGGTGATTTCGGACACAGCCCAGGTCTAGATGAGCTTCAGACTGGTTCCAGAGCTGTTGACCGGTTCTAGAGCAGAGTTCCTCGGACCTGGTTCTGGTCCTCTGATTCTCCAGCCAGCGGCTCCCAGCTGGTTCTGAGCCCGTTCCAGTCTAAACTGGACTTAGTTTAAAAATAAAGGATTAAAGCCTGACCAGCTGGTATCCAGGTCAAAACAAAGCTACCAGACCCGGTCCTGGACCCGACGCAGAGCCCCACGTGGTTCTGGACCTGGTTCTGGACCTGGTTCTGGACGTGGTTCAGTTTGAGAAGAAAGAAAAACCAGGAGCCGCTTCGTGTTTTCCATGTTTTTCATTTCTCTTCACAGTGCTGCATTCATCAGCCTTTACAGGAGCTCCTACCCCCCCCCCCCCCCCCTCCCCCTGCCCCCCCCCCCCAACCTGCCCCCCCATCCCCCCCGCTGCCCCACAATAAATACGGCGGCCGAGCTTCAGCATCGCCCGCAAGCGTCTGCAACCGCCATGATGAGGAGCAGAGAGGAAGAACCGGTCCGGACCGGACCGGACCGGACCGGTTCAGATCAGGGAGGAAATGAAGGCAGGACCCAGGCGGGAGAGAGAGAGAACCGGGCGATCGAGCAGAGAAAACAGAAAGAAGGTTCCAGAGGGGAAAAGAGAGCGAGAAGCGGGTCTTCCCTTTCCTTCCTCCTGATTGGTCCTCAAAACAAACAAGGTGTGAAAAAGTAACGGAGAACGTCAGGTTCAAGGTTCTCTCTCACACTCACACTCACACTCACACACACACACACACACACAATTATTACATCCTACTCTGAGAACATTCAAAAGGTTCTAGAATCACTACGGTGGTTATTGCTGCGAGCGGCCACCGGGGGCGCCGCCAGGCCGGCGTGCACGGTGAGAGTGGCGTGCACGGCGCCCGACGCAGCCGCCTCCGCTAACAGGTAGAAAACGAGCGACGCTTCAGGAGGAGAAGATTCTGGAGTCTGACGTGAGAATCTGCTAAAACTCGTCCAGGTCCCTGAACGCCTCGCCTGCAGCCTGAGAACCCGACATTTACCACAGTCCCTGAACGCCTCGCCTGCAGCCTGAGAACCCGACATTTACCACAGTCCCTGAACGCCTCATATGGTTCCAATGTCATTTGTTCCAACAGGTCCCTGAACGCAGCACGCTTCACTCATCAGATCAGCTGCTGATCCAATGACGATGCTTTTTTACCGGGTTCCTGAACAACATCACGTAACGGATTATGTGTTCCTGAATCCAGTTGGATCAACACGCGGTTCAGGGGCATTTCAGGAGAACGCTAAGGTTTCCTGAGTTCCACCAACACAGCTCAGGCGTTTCTACGTTCTCCTGCATTCATGTTTGAACTCACACACTTCTCCTACGTTCCCTGAACGCCTCGCATGTCTCCTCCACCACCTGAAAGTGGAGCTGCGGCGCTTCCTCAACAACTCCAGCATTAATCGGAGTGTCCCTGAACGCCTCGTGAGTCTTCTGGTAGGTGATGTGTTCAGGTAATGCAGGGAATTTCCGCTTTATTTTCTAGCTTCCCGCGGCTCCTGAATCCGGGTTCCCTGAAAGCCTCACGAGCATCCGCAGCCTCTGAGAGCAGGAGAGGGTTCCTGAACACACCGCTCTGTTAACCGGCGCTCCTCGAACGCACCGCGGTTCCGCTGCTGTGTGAGACGTTCAGGGACTCGGGGTGAGTCGTACTTTATGGCCGTTCGCTGATCGTGACTGATCGGCTGCTGCGTGATTAAAACTCCAGATCCGGGTTTTCTGGACGACTGAATGAAATGACTCACGTGGAGGCGGAGCGATCGGTCGGAGTGATCAGAGTGATCAGAGTGATCGGTGGGAGTGAAAAACACCGCAGTGCTGTTGAAACGTTTCGGAGGACGACTTCCTGTCGCTGGCAGGAGTCTGGTCCAGCCTCCTGATTGGCTGATGTCCTGCAGGTGTGTGTGGGTGGAAGGAGGGTGGAGGAGGGGCGTGGGGCGTCCGGGGGCGGGGCCTGAGGTGACTGGGGGCGAGGCATGGGGCGTCCGGGGCCTGAGGCGTTGGGGGCGGGGCCTGAGGCGTTGGGGGCGGGGCGTGGGGCGTTCAGGCCCACCAGTGGCCTGGTTCACACTATTTACACATGAGAGATTATTGCTGTGGTCCTCAGAGCCTCCGGTCCAGCCTCGGCTGGAGAGGAGGATTGTGGGTAATGAAGGCCCTCCGCGGTGCGTTCGGGGGCGGCGGTTCAGTCCTCCGTCGGCGACTCGGCGAGCGTGGCGGCGTCCTGCTGGACCTCCGGGACGACGATGCCGCGGTGGAGCTTCTCCAGAGACTGCTTCATCTGCGGGACGGACGGGGAGACGGGGGGGGCGGGGGGACGGTGAGGACGGGAGCAGAGGACGACGGACGGGCACGGAGGACACGGAGGACGCACCTGGTCGAGCAGAGTCACGGACGACTGCAGGATCTGCTGCCACTTGCTGAGCTGAGCCTGATGGAACTGCCTCTGCAGCTGCAGCACCTGAGCCCACTCCGAGGCCGTCTGGGGGAGGGGGCTGGGGGGGGGGGGGGGGGGGGGGGGGGGCAGTTTCAGTGATGGAGCCTGAAGTCTTCAGCAGCCCCCCCCCCCCCCACACACACACACACACATATTAACCCCCCTCCCTGTTACACCCAGAGTCACGGAGCTGCTGAAGCTTCCTGTCAAACAGAGACATCTAGTGGACAGACACTGAGTCTGCAGCGTGTCCACCGCTCTGCTGCAGAGCGTCTGGAACTGTACGTCTCTGTACACTGTCCCTTCAAATAAAGACTAAACTAAACAAAGACAGTGGTGTGTTTGTGTGTCAGTCAGTCAGTAACCTGTGTGTGTGTGTGTGTGTGTGTGTGTGTGTGTGTGTGTGTGTGTGTACCTGTCTGCTACAGAGTAGGAGTGCCAGGTCTCCAGGGTGTGAGCAGCTCGCTCCAGAGCGTACAGCTTGTAGAACAGCAGCATGTTGAGAGCGACCAGAACCACCAGGCTGAAACACACACACACACACAGGTTACTGACACACACACACACACACACAGGTTACTGACACACACACACACACACACACAGGTTACTGACACACACACACACACAGGTTACTGACACACACACACACACACACAGGTTACTGACACACACACACACACACACAGGTTACTGACACACACACACACACAGGTTACTGACACACACACACACACACACACACACACACACACACACACACACACACACAGGTTACTGACACACACACACACACACACACACACACACTCATACAAACCTGATACAGATCCTGAGCAGAGGAAAGGAAGAAAAAGAAAAGAAACGTGAGGAGAAAATGAAGAAGTGAAGGAAGTCAGATTGAGGAGGAGGAAGAGTACAGACTGTAGCAGCAGCAGTAGCATTAGCAGCATTAGCTGTTGTAGCATTAGCAGCAGCAGTAGCATTAGCAGCAGTAATAGCATTAGCAGCAGCAGTAGCATTAGCAGCATTAGCATTAGCATTAGCAGTTCCACCTGACTCGTACATGAAGCTGACGATCAGCAGCACGGTGGACACTCCGGTCTGTCCGGCGGTTCCGGATCGTTCTCCCAGCTTCAGGTACGAAGCTCCTGAAACAGAGGCGGCGGTTAGAGGCGGAGCTTCCGTCCGACGCCAGCAGGGGGCGGGGCTGCCTCACCCAGCTCTCTCCCTCTCTCGCTCCTCTCCCCGCGCCTCGCTCGCCCCGCTCTCCCGGCACCGGCCCCGCCCCCCTCCCGGTCCCGGTCGGCCTGGCGCCGGGAGGCAGGCCCGCTTCCTGCGGCGCAGCGCCGGCGGCGTCTTGGCGGCGTCGGCGCCCACGGCCTCGGCCGCCGTTACCACGGAAACCTCCGACTGCAGCAGCGTCTCCAGCTTACACACCTCGCTCTCTGGAACAGGAGAACCTCAGTGAGAGAACATTCTAGAACATTCTGAAGGTTCCACTGAGCTACCTCTGAGAACATGATGAAGATCTGGAGGAGGAGGAGGAAGAGGAGGAGGAAGATGAAGAACAGGAGGAGGAAGAGGAGGAGGAGGAAGATGAAGAACAGGAGGAGGAAGAGGAGGAGGAAGATGAAGAACAGGAAGAGGAAGAGGAGAAGGAGGAAGATGAAGAACAGGAGGAGGAGGAGGAGGAAGAGGAAGAGGAGAAGGAGGAAGATGAAGAACAGGAGGAGGAGGATGAAGAACAGGAGGAGGAAGAGGAGGAGGAAGATGAAGAACAGGAGGAGGAAGAGGAGGAGGAGGAAGATGAAGAACAGGAAGAGGAAGAGGAGAAGGAGGAAGATGAAGAACAGGAGGAGGAGGAGGAGGAAGAGGAAGAGGAGAAGGAGGAAGATGAAGAACAGGAGGAGGAGGATGAAGAACAGGAGGAGGAGGATGAAGAACAGGAGGAGGAAGAGGAGGAAGAGGAAGATGAAGAACAGGAGGAGGAGGATGAAGAACAGGAGGAGGAGGATGAAGAACAGGAGGAGGAAGAGGAGGAAGAGGAAGATGAAGAACAGGAGGAGGAAGAGGAGGAGGAAGATGAAGAACAGGAGGAGGAGGAGGAGGAAGAGGAAGAGGAGAAGGAGGAAGATGAAGAACAGGAGGAGGAGGATGAAGAACAGGAGGAGGAAGAGGAGAAGGAGGAAGATGAAGAACAGGAGGAGGAGGATGAAGAACAGGAGGAGGAGGATGAAGAACAGGAGGAGGAAGAGGAGAAGGAGGAAGATGAAGAACAGGAGGAGGAGGATGAAGAACAGGAGGAGGAAGAGGAGGAAGAGGAAGATGAAGAACAGGAGGAGGAAGAGGAGGAGGAAGATGAAGAACAGGAGGAGGAGGAGGAGGAAGAGGAAGAGGAAGAAGGAGGAAGATGAAGAACAGGAGGAGGAGGATGAAGAACAGGAGGGAGTGCAGTCTTCATGTTCTACCCATGTGGCGGTAGTACTCCTCGATGCCGCTCCAGGTGTTCTTCTCTATCAGAGCCTTCACTAAACTCCACGGCTGCTTCCTGTAGCAGATGTCTGACGAGACCCTGGAACCCAGAGAACACCCTGAGGTTCTGACCCACAGAGAACCCCCCCACAGAGAACCCCCCCCACAGAGAACCCCCCCCCCCCAGAGGAGAACCCCCACAGAGAGAACCCCCCCCCCAGAGAGAACCCCCCCAGCACAGAGAACCCCCCCCCCCACAGAGAGGAGAACCCCCCCCACAGAGAACCCCCCCCCCAGAGAGAACCCCCCCCAGAGAGAGAACCCCCCAGAGAGAACCCCTCCCTTCAGAGAACCCCCCCACAGAGAACCCCCCCGAGGGGAGAACCCCCCACAGAGAACCCCCCCCCCAGAGAGAACCCCCCCCCCCCCCCTTAGAGAACCCCCCCCCAGAGGCGGGCCGGTACCGCAGGCGGCTCTTGGTCCTGCTGATGGCGGTCAGGCAGTAGCGGTGGACGGTGTAGAAGTAGTCCTGGTACGGGATTCCAGAGGTCAGGACCTCCGAGTCCACCACCAGGCACTCGCCCCGGGAGCTGCTCTTATGGAGGGTCTGCAGACGGAACGGCCGGGTCACACACACACACACACACACAGACACACAAACACACACACACACACCTGCGTCTCCACCACCGGGGCGGTCTTGGGTCCCAGCGGGTTGTTGAGGGCGATGGTGTAGCTGAGGACCCGGCTGCTGGTCCCCCCGGCGTCCTGCTGCCACTCGCCCACCGACAGCTCTGAGGGGAGAGCGGGGAACGCTCACTGCTTCACGCCTCCGGAACGCTCCGGAACGCTCCGGGGAACGCCGGGTTCTCCCAATATGGCGGTGAACAAAACGCCGCCATATTGGATTCCACAGGGGCGGCCTCTCAGACCTCCTGGGAAACTTCATCTGTTTTACCTAAAACAACCAGTCTGTATACGTTCTACCAAACATGCTGTGTTTTTACCAATGCTAATGCTAATGCTAATGCTAATGCTAACGCTGAGGCTAGCTGTGTTTCCCGGCACATTGAAAACTCAGCTGAGGACAACAAACCGTCGCCTCGACAGGATAGACGGAAGCTGTTAGCACATTAGCGGAAATGGGCTAAGCTAGCTTTGGCGGGAGCCGGCTGGGGGCGGAGCCTCACCGGTGAAGTGCCTCTGGGAGAACAGGTGCTGGATGAAGTGCGTGTCGGAGGAGAACAGCAGGTCGTGCAGCTTGTCCACGCTCATGCGCACCGCCGTGTTGATGTGCAGCCGCCCGCTCAGGTTGGAGCAGAACGCCTCCACCTCGCCTGGGGGCGGAGCCACAAACAACCCCCACCCGTCAGCCGCTACACCCGCGCAACCACACCCGACACCCGACACCGACCCAGCAAGTCGGCACAATCTGACGGGACTGAGACTAAACCAGATCACTAATCAGATTACAATGGTAATATTAATCAGATTATAACCAGATTATTAATCAGATTACAATGAGATCATTAATCAGGTTACGAAGGTAATATTAATCAGATTATAACCAGATCATTACTCAGATTGCGATGGTAGTATTAATCAGATTAGAATGGGATCATTAATCAGATTACGATGGGATTACTGATGGGATTAAGCGGGGCCTGGCGGGACTGACTCTCTTCCTGCGTGTCGGAGGAGTTGCTGGGGTCGGTCGGCAGCTCGTCGTTGTTGGGCAGGTCCATGGACGACAGGTTTCCCAGGCTGGCGGCGGCCGGCGGCGGCGGAGGCGTGGGATTGGCCGGCTCCGGCGGGCCGTCCCCGCCCTCTTCCAGACTCTGAGGGAAACAGGAAGTGAGGATCCGGAGGAATCCGGTGAGGAGGCGCGGGAGGAGGGGCGTGACTCACAAAGGAGGCGGCGGCCGAGCCGGGGGCGGAGCCAGGCACGCCGGGGGGCGGCGAGCAGGGGGGGCCGGCGTCCGGCGGGTCGGAGCTCGGTCTGCGGCCCGACGACGACGACACCTCGACCGGCGGGCAACAGGCGGACGGCGGCGGCGAGGAGCCGGGGGGGCCGCAGGGGGGCAGCGGGGGAGGGGGGGGCGACCCGCCCGACGAGGGGGCGGAGACCGAACTGAGCTCCAGCAGGTCCGACACACACACCGAGTCTTCTGCTGGCCTGGGGGGGAGGGGGGTCAGTCACACTGGAACACACACCTACAGCCGGAGTGTGTGTGTTTCCCCTACAGGCGGAGTGTGTGTTCTTCTCTACAGGCGGAGTGTGTGTTCTTCCCTACAGGCGGAGTGTGTGTTCTTCCCTACAGGCTATTGCTGGACAAAATTTCGATATCAATATATACGGCGGTATATTTTTATTCAATAACAGTGACCTGAGTTTTAAACAAGTTTTGGATATAGTGCATTACAGTCTGCGTTTCACAGTCACTAACTGCTGTCCACGGCGCCGCCGAGTCAAGCTGAACAGAAGCGCCGTGAGAGAGTGATCAGAGCTCAGCAGCCACAGCGGGCCGTCCTCGGCTCAGGCTACAAGCTGAGCTCCACCGCCGTGAGTTTGAGCTCCAAAATGAGAACTCCAGATGTAAACGCGACTGAACAAGCTTCCACTAGCTAATCTGTGGCCACGAAATCATAAATTGCGCACATGAAATAGTAATTCGTGGCTACGAATTAGGTACATCATTCACTGAACAGTCCAGTAAAGTTAGCAGCATGTTGACAGATGTGGACTTTCGGTCTCAGTAACTCTTTAACAAAACGTCAGTAACACACAGAGGAGCCTCCATCCCGCCGCTGTGAGCTGGACCACAGGCTGCAAGCTCATTTTCATTAAAAGTATCTGTCTGTCAAGCAGCAGAAACAATATTGATTTCTATGAGCAGCCGTCGTGCTGCGGGGTTCAGGGACCGTCTGCAATTTACAAGACGCTGAAACACTGAAGACAAACACCACAAAAAAAAAAAAAAAAGAAAGAAACAGTACAGGGATTCGCTGCCGTGTCACCATAATCACTACAACCTTAAAGGTGCCTTAAGGAGTTTGCGCGTTTTATGTGAAACAGCGCCCCCTGCAGGCCTTGGGCGTAATGCAGCTTAGTGAAAAACTCGTCCCTGTGGCTCGCGTGCACGGAAGAGAGGAACTCCGTCTTCGCTCATTTAGCAGCGCTCCAGTAAGATGTAAGTGTCTTCTCCCTGGTGGAGTCTGTGTGGAGCTGCAGTGCTAGAAGCCAGTCTGTTCTGACTTTCTGGAAGATCCTGCTCAGTTGTTGCTCACTAAGCATCTGGCGGAGTAATGGCGGACAAAACGAAACCTAACCAGCCGGAGCGCGCATTACGTCATTCCTTTCAAATTCTCCCCAAAAAAACTCTGGAGCCGGACCGGCACTGTGACTTTCAAGTGACAGTTTAGCCTGTTAGAGGTTCTGGTAATGAATCTGTCAGGGCTCATTGTACACAGCATGAAAAATGTGTAACATATTTATGGTGGAAAATAAGTATTTTTAAGGTTGTAAAACTCCTTAATGCACCTTTAAGTAATTCTGTACTTAACTTTAGTAATTCTGAGCACTTTTATTTTTCTTCCTGGTTGAAGCAGCTTCGTTTGAATCTATAACAACAACATAACTGTATTGAAGTGTAAAGTTGAAGCTATTTATATTGAAAAAGGTGAAACTTAGGTTTATTTGACAGTGATTTCATATTTCTTAAATAAAAGGTAAACATTTAATTTATTGTAGTTTTTAATTCTAAAACTTTATACTGGAGGAGCTTCCTGGACAGATACTTTCTAGTTCTACATCCTGTACATGATTCTTAACAGTTTTTCTGAGGCTTTTGTATTATTTATATCGATATCGGAATTATATCGTATCGACCGAAATTATGAACTATATCGTGATAACATTTTTGGCCATATCGTCCAGCCCCACTACAGGCGGAGTGTGTGTTCCCTGCAGGCGGAGTGTGTGTTCCCTACAGGCGGAGTGTGTGTTCTACCCTACAGGCGGAGTGTGTGTTCCCTACAGGCGGAGTGTGTGTTCCCTACAGGCGGAGTGTGTGTCCGTCACTCACAGTAAGCCGTTCATGTGTTCGGCTGTAGGGGAAACGTAGTCGTCGTCTTCGCTGGTCAGTCCGAGCTCGGTGCCGTAGCACTGGTGGACGATGTGCCACAACTCCCTGGGAGACAGAGACTGGACACACACACACACACACACAACACACACACACACACACCACACACACACACACACACACACACACAGGTTTGTATTTCTATCCCTGTGAGGACACTCATTGACATAATGCATTTCCTAGCCCCTGACTCTGACCCTGACCCTGACCCTGACCCTGACCCAGACCACCACACAGCCGAAGCCTAAAGAAAAGGTTATGACCTTTGACTGTTTCAGTAACAACAACATGGTGAAGAAAACACTGTTTCCCCTCATTAGAACCGGAAGAAGTCCACAAGGCACATCCAGCAGGTTTTCCTATCCTTGTGGGGACATTTGGTCCCCACAAGGATAGTAAAACCACACACACACACACACCACACACACACACACACACACACACACACACACACCCCCCCCTGAACACACACACACACACCTGTTCCTCCGGGCGCAGCTCTGAGGCTAATGCTAGCTAGCGAGCGTCACCGACACCTCCGCCCGGCTCTCTTGTGAATCTACTTTCTTGAAAAATCAATGTTTCTTTTGTTTGTTTGTTTTTTTTTCAATTTCCACCATGTTCTCGGTGCTTCGGCCCGATCGGAGCGTCCTGGCTTTGGCCCACGGGCCACATGTTTCCCACCCCCACCGTGGCGTACCTTGTCCAGCAGAGCGTTCTGCCACAGGCGGAAGATCATCATGAAGGTGCGATCCCTCGCTCCGAAGGAGGTGAAGAAATGCTGCTGAGAGAGAGAGGGAGACAGAGAGAGAGAGAGAGAGAGAGAGAGACACAAACAGACAGAGAGAGAGAGAGAGAGAGAAAAAGAGAGAGACACAAACAGACAGACAGAGAGAGAGAGACACAGACAGACAGAGAGAGAGAGAGAGAGAGAAAGACACAGACAGACAGAGAGAGAGAGAGAGAAAAAGAGAGAGACACAAACAGACAGACAGAGAGAGAGAGAGACACAAACAGACAGAGAGAGAGAGAGAGAGAGAGAAAGACACAAACAGACAGACAGAGAGAGAGAGAGACACAAACAGACAGAGAGAGAGACAGAGAGAGAGAGAGAGGGGGAGAGAAGCCGTCAGACGCTCTGTTTTTCGCCCCTCCCACCCAGGCTCCGCCCCTCCCGCCACAAGCCCCTCCCCTGAGCCCACCTTGTCCCCGTCGGTGCAGATCTGGATGGCGTTGGGGATCAGCTTGGCCGTCTTCTCTTTGGTCATGGACGTGACGTCTTTCAGCAGGATGGTGATCTGGACACGACACGTCCATGAGAGACAGTGTGTGTGTGTGTGTGTGTGTGTGTGTGTGTGTGTGTGTGTGTGTGTGTGTGTGTGTGTGTGTCTCACTGCAGTCTCCCAGCGGAAGATGTTGCTATAGAAACAGAGCCAGTTCTCGGACAGGTACAGGCGTCCCTGAAGCAGGATGTCCTTCTGCAGAGCGCACGAGTAATCTGCAGGAAGACGAGAGCCAGGCGTCAAACTACAGAGTGCCGGCGCCGCCTGCGGTGTTCCCTCGCCACTCACCCACGATGAGCCGCTCCGTGTCGGGAAGCTTCTTGAAGAGCTTCCGGAAGTCCTCGTTCCTCTGCTTGTATGTGGGACTGAGGACCTGATTGAGGACAGGAGGACGGGAGGACGGGAGGATGGGAGGACAGGAAGACGGGAGGACGGGAGGATGGGAGGACACTCAGAGCTCCGCCTCTCACACACTGAGAACGTGTCAGCGTCTGCAGGAAGTGGCGGCGGCGGCGTTACTCACATTGTACCAGCTCTGCATCTTCTGCAGGACAAAGACACACAGAGTGAGGGTCGGACAGTGTGTGTGTGTGTGTGTGTGTGTGTGTGTGTGTGTGTCCTGCAGGTACCTTGGCATTGCGGCTGAAATGGCGGGAAGCGAGCGGGTAGGCGGAGGACAGGGAGGGGGCGGAGGGGACGGAGGGCAGGGGGCTGTCTGCTGCTCCTCCTCCTGCTCCTGCTGGCCCCTCCCCCTCGCTGGCCCGGCCCCCCCCCAGCACCCGGCGCCGCAGGGAGGGCGAGCTGCCGGGCGTGCTGCGTGGAGAGTTACTGGCCGTGCTGGACAGAGACAGAGACAGAGACAGAGACAGACGGTGAGTTCAGGGACCCGTCACGCTGCCGTAAACCTCGGCCTCCAGTGTCCGAGAGGAGCTGCAGAGAGGCGGCGTCAGGCCGCCGCCGCCGCCGGCTCAGCCCAACGCTGCAAAGCTGCTTAGCACCGTCCAATCAGAGCGCGGCCCACCGAGAGCAGAGCGCCAGGTCAGGACCCGACGCACCAGTGTCCCTCTGAGGGTCCCTGAACACACCGCGCCGTTCCACAACCTCCCTCTGAGGGTCCCTGAACGCACCTCACTGTTACAGAACTCGTTCGTTCTCCCGTTTCCATGGTGACGGAGCCCTCAGAGGCCTGGCCTGTCCGGCGATCTGACGGAGACCAGAACCTCACTGGGTCCACTTGCTGACCCGCCTCCGTCCCGGTCGGGTTCTGCCTCATGCTGGTGTCGGTTCTTTAGAAAGACGTTCCCCCTGGAGCGTTCTGCCTGTTCTGCTCCGCTGAAACGGTCCAGGCGGTGTTTTGAGTGAACTGGTCTCCTGGTTAACTGGTGTCCTTTAGCGTTAGCCGCTGCCGCTAGCAGCGGCCTCTGGGCTCCGACTGGTCTGGTTCTAACGTCCGGTCAGAACCGGAACCTTCCCACAGTCGCAGACAATCAGACCAGTTACAGTATGACTCCGAGTGAAGAACGGCGGTCTCACCACTCAGCAGCTTCACGGCACAAACTGGGTTTAATCAACATTTCAAATCAAACAATCAATGAAAACGGCCCCAAAGTTTGATCCAGAATAGTGAAACCGTCTAAACGCTGCTCTGATTCAGACCTGACCGAACGGTTCTCCTCCAGAACCGCCCAGTGGAACCGGTTCCGGTCCAGTCCGACCTGGGTCAGAGGAGAGGAGAAGCAAGACCCAGAACCGAAAGGGGGGGGGGGGTAGGATGGGTGGAGGGGGGCGGATGTGGGGTGGCGGAAGAAGAGTGAATTATGGGTGGATGTGGGTGGATGAGGGGCAGATGGGGCAGATGGGGTGGGTGGATGAGGGAGGGTGAGGGTGGATGTTCAGGCAGGCTGAGTGAGCGGTGGACGGTCTACCGTGAGGCAGGGTGAGCCGCTGAAGCTGAACCGTCTGCTGCGTGAAAATCCCCGCACGGCAGCTCCTCACGCACACAACAACAACACGGCCACCGCACGGGCACGAGGCTGATCCGCGCTCACCTGTTCACCCATTCATTCATCCTTTCATCCATCCATCCATCGCGCTCTTACTCGAACATGTCATGAGGCGTTCAGGCTCCGGGAAGAAGAGCGGCGCTCCGCGGCGCTGCGGGCTGCAGGCGGCACCGAGCGGCCGGACTCACGGACGGACGGACGGACGGACGGACACCCGCTTGCTGTGCGGCTCCCCGCCGACTCTCCGCCCCGCGCTACGCTCCCATCACACCTCCCGCCCCGGTACCGGACCGACCCCGCTGCTCCCTGTGCCGACTGCAGGACCCGGGACGGGCTGCGGCTCTGCGCCCATCCGTAATCCGTGTGAGGGAGGGAGGGGAAAGGGGAGGAGGGGAGAGGGGAGGAGCAGCGGGAGGCGGAGGAGGAGGTGACGAGCGGAGCAGTTTCCTCATCATTTATAGAAAACCTCCAGCTTCCAGACCCATTAGCATGCTGCAGGCTAACAGCTAGCCACACCTGGAGGCTTCTGTTAGCCTAGCATGAGCAGTTACTCTGTTAGCAGAGTTAGCATGCTGCTAGCTTTAGCATTAGCAGCGCTGCTGTCTCTCTTTCTTGCTCAGTAAGCGCACTGCTCTGTGTTCACCGAGCCTGCTGTTAGCATTTTTTCCCCTTGTCCTGTTCAGCAGCTGGGACGTGCAACACTGTCTGACTGTAGCCTTTACTATCTGAACAGATTTTAATGTCAGCAGCAGGACGAGACTGAGTGTCCTGCTGCTGCCTTTATTTAAAGCTGGTGTCCAGCATGGCTGAGGACAGGACGGTGGGGGGGGGGGGGGGGGGGGGGGGGGGGGGGCAAGAACTATGTACAAATTCACAACAAATGCAAAACAGTGTTGTCAACGAACCACACGCAACCAAGAACCATCCCAAACCCCGATCTAGACAACACCAAAACAGAGCCGACAACCAACACAAAAACTGACAGAACCATACATTTATATAAATTTTTTTTCTTTTTCTTTTTTTCCCCCCTGATGAACCATAGTACTGAACAGACTAGTAACTAGTAGTAACTAGTCGTAAACTCGGGGTGTGCATCAAGAGAGGTCCACTACAGATCACCATTATTCTAACCACCACAAGAAGACAAGGTAACCCAGTATGTGAAGAGTGATTAAAGATCAGCGTGATCATACAAATAGATGGTGATAGTGATCATGCATATATGACCTCTGACCCCTGAGAAGGCCAGAAGCAGGCCAGAGAGGCCCTCAGAGCCCAGACAGCCGGCGGTCATCACAGAGCCCGGATCCAAGCCGCCCCCCCAGGCAGACGCCCCCGCTCCGGTCCAGAAACGGGGCAGAGGAAAGCCCCGGGACCGCCCCGCGGAGCCACGACCGGCAGGAGCCGGCAGGGCCGAGAGCCCAAGAGCTGACCCCCACACAGGCGGAGGGCCATGACCCCCCCGGGAGAACCAGCCCACACGGGCGGCTACCCACCCCAGGCCAGTACCCCCCCAGCACTCTGGCCACGCACCCCGAGATCCAGGGCATCACCCCCACCCCCCGCCCCCCCGTCCACCCCACGACCCACCCCGACCCACCCTGTCCTCTCCCACCTCACTCCCCCCCACCCCAACCCAACACTCACACCCACTCACTCACGCTGACACACACACACACACTCACACACAACCACTCATCCCTAAACCAAACACACCCACATTCTGACACACTCACACATGCACGCACGCACACACACCCGCATGCACGCGCACACACACACACACACACACACACACACACACACACACACACACACACACACACACACACACAGAGTCAACCCTACCCCAAACACACTCACATTCCCGCGTCATCCAACCGTCATATCCTGTGGGAGACCCCCCCGGAAGGCAAGGGAACACCGAACCCCACATCCAGGACCCCCCGCCACCCACAACCGCCGCCCCCACCCCCCCACCCCCACCGCTGCAGACAGGTATGCACCCCCCAGAGCCAGCAGCCCCCCAAACCACAGCCGGTCCAAACCCCAGGCCCGTGGGCCTGCTGTTAGCATTAGCATCATTAGCATGACCCAGCAGTGGCTGGACAGCGAGCTAGCTGAGCCACTGTTAGCATGTCATGGTCCTTCAGCCAGCCGTTAGCATTAGCATTAGCATTAGCGTGTTGTCAGCCCCGTCTCCACTCCGGCTCACTCTGGTCTCTGGACGCAGAGCGCCGGCAGACTTTCTGATGTTTTGAAAGTTTTGGGCTCGGTGTGAACGGCGGTTCGGTCTGGTCTGCCTGCCAGACCCCACCCGACCTGCCCCCACCCCACCTGACCTGAGCCCAGACCCCACCCGACACGACCCCAGACCCCACCCGACCCCTCCGCCCTCCAGCTCCCTGCTCCTCTGGATTAGTCCACATCATAATCCCGGCTGGCGTCTCCGCCGTTCTGCCCCCCCCCCCCACTAATCTGCTTTCCTGAGGCTCACCGACCCGACGGCCCCTGAATGCATCACGGGCCGCCGGGCAGCAAATGGCACCGCCTCTGGGTGGCGCTCCAGGAGTCTGACTGGGTCGAACGCCAGGAAGAACGACAGATCAGTGTGGAACAGACCTGAAACCTGAAATGATCCGTTTCTGAAACGGTTTCATCAAATACTGGGAGGAAGATGCTCTATAGTGTGATGTCAGAGGAGGAAGATGCTCTATAGTGTGATGTCAGAGGAGGAAGATGCTCTATAGTGTGATGTCAGAGGAGGAAGATGCTCTATAGTGTGATGTCAGAGGAGGAAGATGCTCTATAGTGTGATGTCAGAGCACTGAGGAGGCTCCTCCTCTTGTGGGCCACGTTGAGGATGATGCTAATGCTAAAGCTAGCCCTGAACGCCTCTCGGGCTCCGCGTGGCGCCACCTGCTGTCGGAGAACAGGCCTGACTTCGTTCTCTCGATTCGCTGACGGGACGCTGGGAGGTGAACTGCATGCTGGGAAGTGGACGTTCTGCGTGTTTGTGAAGCTGAGCTGGTTCTCAGCGATCAGAGGACGAGCCGCTGTCCTCTGATGAAGACACGAGACGGTCCAGCTGATCAGATGCGATCGGCTCCCATCAGCCACTCTGGCTGAGCAGCTGGAATCAGCTGACTGGGCGGAGAGGAGACGGCGAGTCGGAGAACCTCAGAGAACCTGATCTAGAACAGAAGGACCTGCAGCACCACAGAGCTCGGATTTATTTCCATGACCTCAAACGCATCACACAACACCGGGAGCTGTGATTGGTCGCAGCGTTCTCCCTCACGGCGTTCCACGGTTCTGAGCCGGAACAGGAAGAGAACCCACAGAACCCAACAGAACCTGACGTCTGGAGCCGGTCCAGCCTTCAGGACCCTCTGGGTCCTCAGGGGTTCTGCAGAACCAAGACCGGGTCGGACTGACGGGGTCTCCTCTGGACCCTCGCCGAGTCCGGATCGCTTCCAGGAAACAACCTCATGACGGAACCCCGGTTCTCACAGGAACCCTGTCCCCAGCGGGTTCCGGGTCTCAGCTGACCACGGTTCTGCAGGCGCGTCGGGCCGATCGGTTCCGCCGGTCCAATCGGTTCCGCCGGTCCGATCGGTTCCGCCGGTCGGCCCGACGGCAGGCGGAGGAATTCGGCGCCGGAGAATGAGAACAAGAACGGTCACAGAACCAAGGTTCACAAGGTTCCACCGTCGGTTCTCCGCTTTGTCCTCTCGTCCTGCGAGCAACAGCAGAACACTCCTCAGGGTCCGGTTCTGCAGGGTTCTCCTCTGGGTCCCATAGAACCGGACCCAGTGTGTGTGTGGCTCCGTTTGTGAGTGAGTGAGTGAGAGAGCGAGTGTGTGTGTGTGTGTGTGTGTGTGTCCTCTGCTTGCCCTCCACGGCTCGCTGCAGAGCTTCACTCCGCCTCCTCCCATTGGCCGGCCGTGACATCACCAGGCCGGGGCCTGCTCCCATTGGCCGGCTGTGATGTCATGGCTCAGAGGCAGGATCAGAGGCGCTGTGGCCCCGCCCCCTCTCTCTCTGTGTTGACACTCGCCCCGCCGTCTCGTGGTGCGTTCAGGGCCCGGAGGAGGAGGAGGAGGAGGAGGAGAGTGTGCAGGCTGGTTGCTCCTCATACTGACTGGTGGAGCAGTGGAGGCCGGAGCGCCGTCACCACCAGGAGGTTGCAGGTTCGAAACCAGAGCTCAGAGCAGGGATGCAAACAATGAACCGACTGTCGCTGAGAAATGACTCCAATAGGATTAAGTCCTTGTGTTTTGAACCTGTAATTCCCCTCCAGCCCTCATGAGGGCGCGCTTGCTGCCAGACGTCCTTCACACACAAGCACACACACGGAACAGAAGAAGCTGCTCTGGGGGGGGGGGGGGGGGGGGGGCAGGATGACAGGGACCAGACGGTGTTCAGAACGGAGCCACTTCGAGCAGCTTCATGCCGCCGCCGCCGCCGAACGCACAACCTGAGGAGGTTTACAGCACAGCTCCGCACGACGCCACTGAACCATCTCCTCCAGACGTCTCGCTCAGCTGAGCTGCACTGCAGGACAGCAGGGGGCGCCACCGAGCCGTCTGGGACCTGGTCCCTGGGGCGGGGCTTAGAGGGAACCCGGCGCTCATATAGAGAAGTCCGCCCTGCAGCGAGGACCACCAGGGACGGAGGACCGTTTGTTCCCGTGGTTCTCAGGCAGCGGGGTGTGTGTGTGTGTGTGTGTGTGTGTGTGTGTGTGTGTGTGTGTGTGTGTGTGTGTGTGTGTGTGTGTGTGTGTGTGCGTCTCCATGCAGTCAGGATCGGGTTCAGGTCAAGGTTCCGGTTTCTGGAACATCTGGAACCCGTTCACCTGCTGAAACGAAAAGGTTCCTCCTGTTTACAGGATCAGGATCAGGATCAGTCAGGATCTCCCGATCCAGACCACGGCCAGACGCCAGGACTGCATTTACACTGCATGCCACTAGGGGTGCCGTTTGCATGTTCACCCTTATTGTACACAGACACCACAGAAGAAGAAGGCTGCAGGCGCTGCAGGCTGTTTGTGGAAACGTCCACTGAAGCGCCGCAGTGACCCAGCAGCTGAACTGGATCACAGCAGATCCTGTCTCTACAGACCGGATCCCCTGCAGGGAGAGCGTGCAGAGCAGGATTTAATGTCCCTTTGACCGGAATATTCCGACGCACCTCTATATGAGCAGGAATCCGGGTTAGAAAAGGAGGAACCAGGTGTTTAAATACCGACTACGAGCAGATCGGGGTTCTGCAGGAGAGCAGCCGGGCTGCCGGAACGTTCCGCTGGCTGCATGGAAACACGCCGGGTGTAAAGGAGGATTATTAATGTATTTATTACAAGGATCGGCCGATATGGCTTCTTTAGGGCCGATGCTGATGCCGATTGTTGGTACTTATAGAAGCCGATAACCGATATGTCGAACCGATATTCATTTGCAGTAAAAATGAACATTCTGGCGTCAAAATGTAGCTGTGGGCGGGGCTCTGTTCCTCCGCCCCGAGGAGGGACTTCAGGCAGAGAGAGAGAGAGAGAGAGAGAGAGAAACGGCTGTATGCATGATCCAAAGAGCACGTTGTTAAATACATTTATTTTATCGGCTATTGGTGTAAAAAAAGGCCAATGCCGATTATTAGAAAACTGCCCAATATCGGCCGAAACAATCGGCCAGGCTGAAACAATCGGCCAGGCCGAAACTCGGCTGATCCTTAACGTGTTCCACTGCTAAAGCAGAGACAGGGCGATACTGTATCTTCCAGTTAAAGCACCTTCTTCTTTGTTCTGCTGGTTCTGCTCCGAGCAGACGGTGCCGAGAGATTCTGCTTCCGCCTGAAGCAGCGCGCTGCCCGGTCTGCTGCCGGCGTGCTGTTCAGGAACACCGTCTGCAGCTCGCAGCAGCGAGCCGATCGATTCAGAGGGACTGCAGCTCCGCACACAAACGATCAATTAATGGATGATCGATCGATCAGATGAATGAATGAAGGAATCACTGGATCATCTGCAGCAAGTTTAATGAAACAAAGCGGGAGAGAGGAACGAGTGTGTGTGTGTGTGTGTGTGTGTGTGTGTGTGTGTGTGTGTGTGTGTGTGTGTGTGTTCTGACCTGCATTCGTCCCCCTCAGAGTCCTTACTGAGCAGGCTCCGCAGGGACCACCGGGAGCGCCGGCTGGGGGAGGGACTGCGTGAGCGGGGGCGGGGCGGCGGCAGCAGGAGGTCATGTGATGGGCTGCCCCGCCCCTCCTCCGTGGGGGCGGGGCCCGGCTCCGCCCACTCCTCCTGGACCACGATCTGCGGCGCGGGGCCCCAGGGCGGCCCGGGGGTGGGCGGGGCCGCAGCCGAGCCCCGCCTCCCGGTCCCGCTGCCGGGCGACCGGGACCGGGGGGGCGGGGGGACGTCCTCCAGGCCCAGCGGGCCGGACGTGGTCATGTCCTCTGTCCCCCGGGGATCCCGTCCAACACTTCAGTGAAACGGAGCGGCGGTCCAGACCGGCATGGCCGCCGCCGCCGCCGCTGGCTCTCAGCTCAGGACTCAGACCGGAGACCAGCCTGAGGAGCAACAAGAGCACACACTGGGCATTCCAACACGAGGCCCCCTGCTGGGGGAGGGGGAGCGTGGCACCCCGTCCCGCCTCGTCCCGTCTCATCCTGTCCCGTCCTGCCCTGTCCTGCCTCGCCTCGTCCCATCTGGTCCCGCCTCGTCCCATCTGGTCCCGCCTCGTCCCATCTGGTCCCGCCTCGTCCCATCTGGTCCTGCCTCGTCCCATCTGGTCCTGCCTCGTCCCATCTGGTCCCGCCTCGTCCCACCGCTACACGTCTGTCTCAGCCTGTCGTGGCACAGCAGGCGTCTCATGACAGGCTTGGAATCAAGGACTGTGATCCACCCGAGCTCGTCAGCAGGCTCCGCCCACTTCCACCCGAGCTCGTCAGCAGGCTCCGCCCACTTCCACCCGGAGCTCGTCAGCAGGCTCCGCCCCCTGGCCTCCCTTCATGGTCTCTCTGATCAGGACGCTCCTGACTGAGCGGCTTCAGATCCACACTCTGATCCATCAGACGTTCTCGTCTCCTCGACCTTTGACCCTTGACCCTTGACTGGAGGTCCACGGACAACCAGATGGGTTCCCGAGGTGCCGGGAGGCTCGGCTGGAGCTACGCCGTGCTGGAGTTCGAATCCTGACAGAGAACGGCAGCAAAGAAGGTTTGAGTCCCGATAAAAAGATAAGAATTCGACAGGCCTGTGCGGTGTGCCGGTTCGTACCGAAATCCGGTCTTTATTTCCGTTATGATATGAATATTTCATACACCGCAGCACCAGTGAACAGCCCAAACAACCGGAACGTGCGCGGCGATGAAGTGTTTCAGCGGGGACCCATTTCACTGCCGCGCACCAACAACACGGCGTGTTTTGCTGCCGGCGAGCGGTCCCAGTGAAGAACACGCCGTGACCCAGAGGAGCTGCGCCAGATGGAGGAGCCACGTCTGTGGTTTGAGGCTCTTCGGCTTTAAAACGTCGGACGTGGACCGAGCTACTATCTTTTGCAAATGCTGTGGAGCAGAAGTGTTAGCCGGCGGTGCTAGCACCAGCAATTAGCTTCACCACCTCTGCCGAAAACACGTTTTATAGAACCAGAATGCCATAAACTCAGACCCACAGCCTCCACGTCCGGCTCAGCCTGCAGCGGCAGCCAGACGTCCACTCAGGACGCGCTCTAAAGGGACTGCACACCAGGAAGAAAGCAACGATCCAATCGCGCAATCTGGACATGAAACAAACAGGACAGTCCTTATGACGGTGAAATGGGCGATTTAAAGCCCATCAACTGCAGTCATTATTTTCTTATTAGAAGAAAATGTGTGTAACAACACTCTGCATGAAAAAAATACCTTCAAATACCGTGAAACCGGTATGACTTTTAGAAAACCGTGATATGAATTCGCCATACGGCCCAGCCCTAGAACTCAATAAAACCAACAAACCCCTGATTCTGCTGCTTCTGCTCCAATCAAGGCTCAACAGGCAGAGGAAAAGGTCACAGTGAGGGTCAGAGGTCACAGAACAACACAGAGGACTCCGGGACAACAGAACCTTCCAGCTCTGTGGTCCTGCTACCCGGGTCCCGGGTCCCGGGTCCTGGCCGAGCCTCCAGTAGATCACCTCAGGCTGGACAAAACACACCCCGGCCACGTGTGTGTGTGCGTATGCATGTATGCGTGTGAGTTAGGGATGCAAACAATTAATCGATTATCGATTAATTGTTGATAAGAAATTACTCAATTAAAATCAATTACTTGCAATTAATTGCGTTTTGAACCTGTAATTCCCTTCAAGCCCTCATGAGGGCGCGCTTGACGCCAGACGTCTTTGACACACAGGCGGTAACACAGAAGAAGCCGGCGTCTGACGACAACAACAAGACAGAGGAGAGGCGGTGAGCTGGCAGGATGAAGGGACGAGACGGAGTTCGGCATGGAGCCACTTTCAGTTGGTTCATGACGCCAAAGACGCCAAAAGCACAATCTGTGGAAGTATTTTAAAGTTCAACTCCTCCACAACTTCGCTAAATGATCACCTCAATCCGTCTCATTCAGCCGAGCTGCGAGGAGCGAGCAGCTCGGCCTGCATCACCGCAGCGTCGCGACGAGAGCGCTCATATTTAGATCAGTCTCACGCTTTGCGGTGAGGAGCACCATGGCGTGGATGTTTTGGTTTTGTTTGTGGGCACATCCGTTAGTCTCAGGGATGTTTTTAGTTGCTTACCGGCAGCCTGTGTCTTCATGTAAAGGAGGATTATAAATGGTGCGAATAGTCCAAATGTGACTTAATTTCTTTTCAGATTTATGCATTTTATTTAGGGCTGAACGATTAATTGCATTTGCAATAATGTTGCGATATGATAAAACGCGATTTGCCAATCGCAACGTGAGACCTGAAAGGGCACAAGCGTCTGGCTTGGTCTGCCGCGGCTTCCGTAGTTCAGGCTGCGTGCAGACATGCACTGGAGCTGTATGAGAGCGCCCTGTTTGGGCTCTTAAAATGTACTAAATGACCTCGTTAAGAATTAATTATGGACGTTACCGCTCAGGACACTTGGATTACAGCGGACGAGCAGTATGAAGGAAAATGGGAACGTTTTGTGGACTTTATGGACCTTTTTTTCTGTCAGTCCCTGTTTGTTGACCACGAAAATCCCCAAACATCTCCAACTGCATTTGAAACGTCAAAAAAGTGCTCCAGAGTGTTTCTCAGCATGAGGGTGAGTAGAAAATGAGGCCAAATCGTTTTTTTGGGTGGAGTATTCCTTTAAGAATAAATCTTTTATTAAAGAATATGATTTGCATTTTCTCTTTCATAAGAAAAGAGCATTTTCATAGAAATGAACCGACTGATTCGGAGGGAAATTCAGCTTCGCAGAAAAATTGCCGCTTATCAATTAATCGATAATCGATCGTTAAGATGAAACAACTATCGATTAATGAATTACTCGATAATTTGCATCCCAAGTGTGAGTGTGTGTGTGAGTGTGTGCTTATGCGTGTGTGTGTGTGTGTGTGTAGATAAGGAGGAACATCATGTTGCAGCAGCGTTACGAGAAGGTTAAAGAGAAAGTGAAGGCTTATCTCACTGTGAACGGCTGAGTGAGTGTGTGTGTGAGTGTGTGTGAGTGTGTGTGTGTGAGTGTGTGTGAGTGTTCATTGTTTGCCTCCAGAGCGCTCTCCCCTGATAAGGCCGACCTGTTTGATCTGATCTGTTTGAACAAGAACAATCTTGGCAGCGACGTGTTTGTCCAGAGTCATCCAGCACACACACACACACACACACACACACACACACACACACACACACACACACACACACACACACACACCTGCTCCAGGGTCACCTGACTCTGTGGTGTCAGTTAATCGGTTGATCATCAGGAAACTGCTGAGTGTCATCCTGCCAGCGGAGAAACACACTCTCCTACACACACTCTGCTACACACACACTCCTACACACACACTCCTACACACACACTCCTACACAAACTCCTGCACACTCTCCGCCCAGGCGTCCTGCAGTGCTCTGGACGTTAGCACGTAGCATTTAGCATCCAAGCTTCCTGAAGCCTCCATCAGTGGTGGAGCAGGTCTCTGGTCTGTCGGGACCGGCCAGGACCGGTCAGGACCAGCCAGGACCAGTCCAGAACCGCTCAGGACACGTGGACCGGTCCCGACTGGACGGAACCACTGAGGCGTCGTCCCTCCGATCGGGGACAGAAATACGATAAACCTGCTCCTCAGGGACAAGTTCAGCACAACAACCCGGGTCCAGATGGACGGACAGACAGAACCAGGCCAACAGGAACCCTGAACCACTCTCCCCCAGGAGGTCTCTAGAAGGACCGGGTCTCCATGGAGAACCGTGGAATGACGGAGGACCAGACCCCGCCAGACCTGAAAGGTCCAGAGAGAACCACGACCCGCGTTCAGACCCACTTCCTGGCTGGTGAACCACGGAGACCCGGATCGTTCCACGGATCCCGCGTTCTGACAGCCGGCTGAGCACAGGACGGGAACACTTCTGGAACTGGAACCGGACCGTAGTTCTGCTGGAACTGGTCCGGAGGAACAGAACCGCAGCCGGACGCTGCGGAGGCCTCTGATTGGACGACGTCTTCACGGCGACAGGAAGTAAACAAACGCCACTTCCTGCTTCTGGTTCTTCCGTTAAATAAATCGAGTCGGTTCGAGCCCAACGCCACCAGGCGGCCGTCCTGGAACATGAGCGCCATGGCGACAGGAGAACTGGGAGAACTCTGGAGAGAACTTTGAAGAACTCTTTAATTCAGCTTTCACTTCAGCTCAGAAGAGGGATTCATTTTTAGAGGATTGTTTTAAACGGAATCAAAACTTTTCGCCTCCCGTTGAACAACAAAGCAGGAGCAGAACCAACACTTCACCTGGCGTCCATCTCCCGACCCGCACCAGATGAAGACCGGAACCAGACCGTCTCTAAGCCGGGAGCCTCCGGGATCAGCTGAGGGTCGTGTTGACAGCGGAACAGCTGATCGTCCGAACGTCGCTCTTTTCCCAGAACCGCTCCAGACTGTCAGAACCCGAAACAAGACCTCCAGAGCTCCAGAACACCAGTCCAGCTACACGGACCCGGCGCCACCTCAGCAGGTCTCACCGCGTCCCCCCTCTGAGGACCGGATGCGGATGAAGTACAACCAAGCCCGGTTCGGGCCCGGAGCCCGGAGCCCGGAGCGGTCCGCCTCTTCAGAAGCCGCGGAGAGAGACGCGCTGTGGAGAGGAGCCCGCACCGGGCTGGAGCGCCTACCTCCCATTGGAAGAGTGTCCCCCGGTCCTGCTGTCCTGCTCGGCCTCGAACACGAGCCGGGCCACGGTTCGGGGCGTCAGGTTGAAATCCGCTTTCTCACAGGAGCACATCAACATCGCCGGGCTCGGCGGAGCTAGTCACTGTTAGCCGCCGGCTAGCGGCTCCCGGAGGCCCGCGGACACACGGATGGCGACCCGGCTAACAGGCTGGGAGTCCCGGCGGGGACAGTCCCGGCCCGAGCTGCTCCATTCTCCCTGAAGCGGTGGAAGGCGGCTCGGCTGGGCGGCCCGGTCCGCTCGGAGAGCCGCGAACTACCGAACAGACGGACTGTTTGGGGCAGAAAAGTCAAAAGGAACCGAGACACCGAATCAGCAGCGAAGAAGAGGGGGGGAGGCGACAACAAGACCCGGACAAACACGAAACGAACCGACTGAACTCACACCACACAAAGACTCACAATCATAAACGGTGAAGAATCACACAAATACACCGTTAAATGAATCCGACGCGTCGGGCTTAACAGCAAACATGACCAGCGAGCGGAGGCGAGCACCCCCCCCCGCGAACTTTATGGTACAGTCCGGAAAAATAACTGTTTCGGAGGATGTGGCGACGAGAGGAGCGACAGCCGCAGCAAGCCGCTTCAGATCCACCTGAGATCCGCTTTACGTCCAACAGACGGCGCAATCTGAGCCGGAGCCCGGCCTGGCAGGCCTGCCGGGACTGAGGGGGTCTCCAGGGACCGCTCGGCTGGTTCCGGTGCTTCCGCTCAGTGATGGAGGCCGGGTTCCCGCCGGAGGATTTCTGAGTTCACATGAACGGAGGCGCTGTGGCTGAGGGCCGAGACGAGACC